>NW_028261382.1:92781417-93023917 GCF_051295495.1 Thamnophis sirtalis | reverse complement strand
GAGCGGGGCTGTTTTTGCTCCCAGCAGGCTTCCCTTAAACCTGCTAGGCCAAAAGCGGAGGGGGGGGGTTGCTAAGAAAGAAAGGGAGAAAGAAAAAGAAAGAAAGAAAGAAAGAAAAGGAAAGGAAAGAAAGAAAAAAAAAGGAAGGAAGAAAGAAAAAGAGAGAAAGAAAGAAAGAAGGAAGGAAGAAAGAAAGAAAGAAAGGAAAGAAAGAAAGAAAGAAGAAAGAAAGAAATAAAGAAAGAAAGGGAGAAAGAAAAAGAAAGAAGAAAGGAAAGAAGGAAAGAAAGAAAGAAAAGAAAGAGAGGGAGGGAAAAAGGAGAGGAAGGAAGGACTAAAAACCTGGCACTTCAGAATAAAATCCAGCACTGGAAGGTACCTGGAGGTCATCTAGTCCAACCCTGCTCCAGCAGGACATTATTAAAGTGAGTTTTTTGTCTTTTGATCCCCCAGTTACATGACTACATAGCCATGCCCATGCAGTCATATGACCCCACCACACCATGCCTACAGAACCAGTAGTAAAAAGTTTTCGATTTCACCACTGACCAGAGTTACTTGCTGAAATGAACAACCAGAAAAGTTGAATAAATAAATGAATGAATGATTTTCTTGCTCTGCCGTACCGGAGAGCTGAACCAGATCTGGCTCAATCTAAGGCAGCTCCCAATGTTTCTGTAGATCATGTTAATAAGTCTACAGCATGGGTGTCAAACTCAACACCTGTGGGCCGAATCTGGCATGCAGGATGCTTCGACTTAGCTTGCGAGGAAATAGCAAAGGAGGGTCCCGTTGGGCTTCTGCCAGCAAAAACAGAGCTTGGAAGAGCTGCACATGGCCCTCCTGAGCTCCCTTTTCACTGGCAGAGGCTGCCCTTGCCGAAAACAGAGCTTCGGAGTCCGTTTTTGCTGGTTGAGTACTTGGACCACCACAGCCCCCCTCTGACACAAGCGATACCAAGCTGTCCCTGCCTCCCCTGGCCACATCCTCCCCATACCCCCAAGGTCAAACAAAACCCCGATGAGGCCCTCAATCAGAGGTAGGTTCCTACCGGTTTGGCCCGGTTCAGCCGAACCAGTGGTTATTTGGCGGCCTGGGTCGCTGAAACCAGCAGTAACCCAGGTCTTGCCATGCCCCCGAACTGGTTCTCCTACGGGGCCATCCTGATTTTTGGTTCTTTCCATGCGCACAGCAATTGTAATTGCACAAATGTTTTTCCTTTAAAATTTGCACATTTTTGTGCAACCATACAGAGTGCACGCCAGGCGTGCGCAAGAGTGAAGCTAGTGCATGCACGCAAACTTTTTTGCATGCACTGAACTGGCAGTAATGCTGGGAGCAACCCACCCCTGCCCTCAATGAAATAGAGTTAGACACCCCTGGTCTACAGAAACATTGGGCCAGTCTGAGAAAAGGTGATTCAGATGTGATCAGTTTCAAATCTCTATCACGTTTACAAGGGATAGGAATGGGAAAACCCCAGAGATCAAGGGGAGGGAGGAAGCAGGAAACCAATTATCCTTATTAAATATGAAAAAACAAAACAAAAAAAAAACAGGAGGAGAAGGGTGGAGTCTCCTTGGGGGTGGAGTCAAGAGAGGAATCAACCCAGAATCATTACCTTCCCACAAACGATTCAAGTCCAGCCCCTCTTGAATTCTTTTTATAGCACCAATTTAGTGCTGACCGTTAAGTGGACCAGAATTCTTGTGCCTAGGCATGAGCAATAAATTATCTTAACTAGAACTCAACTGGTGGACCCGATTCTTCATGCCTGACAGAAAGGAAATAAACTCGAATGGCAATATTTCACTTTGCCGCTTTCCAAGATGCATGACTTGCTAGCTTTGGCAAGCCACTTCGAGCGGCTCTATCTTTCTTCCAGAGTTTTTCCCCGAATTGAGCCCAAATGAATTCCAGGAATGTAGGTTCTGGCCACCTACTTACAAGACAGGGTGCCTCCCCCAGTCGCCTTGTCTGTAGGGCTGACTGGCTGTCTGTGTATATTTATGTGAAATACCCCCGAGGCCCTTGGAGGTGCTGTTCCTTGTTATTTTGACTGATTATGGGAGAGTGACTTCGCCAAGGCAGGCAAGCAACTAGTCATTAGCTCCAGCAGAGTGAGAAGGAAGGTTCATCAGTTTATTCTGGCTACATCCACCCCTGGAGGTGAATATTCAACAGGAATTGATTCTGAGTAATGAGAACACAGCCCTTGGTGCCACTGCGATTAGCGCAGCTAGAATTTTAAATAGTTAATTATGAAAAAAAAAAAAAGAGCCGAGAAGTGGTGGGCATGCATAGACAGGTGAGCAACAGGTGAGGGGTATCTTACCAGATAGGCTCGATAGTTCTTTGTGTATTACTTTTTTCCGCCTTAAAAATAGTAGGAGTATTATTTTTTTTTTGCATACTTGGAATCTCAGGATGAGCCGAGGTGGCGCAGTGGTTAAATGCAGCACTGCAGGCTACTTCAGCTGACTGCAGTTCTGCAGTTCGGCTGTTCAAATCTCACCGGCTCAAGGTTGACTCAGTCTTCCATCCTTCCGAGGTGGGTAAAATGAGGACCCAGATTGTTGGGGGCAATATGCTGACTCTGTAAACCGCTTAGAGAGGGCTGAAAGCCCTATGAAGCGGTATATAAGTCTTACTGCTATTGCTATTGATATTACTTCAGCTGACTGCAGTTCTGCAGTTCGTCTGTTCAAATCTCACCGGCTTAGGGTTGACTCAGCCTTCCATCCTTCCGAGATGGGTAAAATGAGGACCCGGATTGTTGTTGGGGGCAATATGCTGACTCTGTAAATCGCTTAGAGAGGACTGAAAGCCCTATGAAGCGGTATATAAGTCTAACTGCTAACTGCTAGTAGTCCACCATTCCTCAGTCTAGATGTTTTCAAGGAATGTAGTTTCAACAATTAGCCAGGGATTCTAGGAATCCATCCACATTTTTGGAAGGTGAGCATTCCAAGGAAAGCTGCTTTCTGTCACAGTGCATAAACCTTCATGTTTTGCTATTCACTGTGGATTCGATTCACCAAGGAGACACAGAAAGAGAAACACTAAAACTATCGGTAATTATGTTAGTGTCTTTCAAAAAATGCCTTTTAGAATTTACTTGTACTCATTCACAAAAGAGATGGATTTCTCATTTCATGCATTCATAAGCTAATAATTGTTATATTTCATTACACACAATTAAAATTTATTACCATTCGGTATATAATTACTGGAAACTAGAAATATATCTCTCAAATGAATGCAGCTAAGGATCCTAAAGACTTTTTGAAAAATATGTTATTATGAAGACATTGTGACCGGCACATTTAGGCAGAACACACATTTCTCTTGGAAGTTCAGCATTAGCTTTACTCTATTGTAATGAATAGAGGGTGCCTACCCCAGGTACTAATACCACTCTATCAAGCCTTAGTAAGAACACACCTAGAGTACTGCATCCTGTTTTGGTCACCACATTATGAAAAAGATGTTGAGACTCTAGAAAGAGTGCAGAGAAAAGCAACAAAAATGATTAGGGGACCGGAGGCTAAAACATACGATGAATGGTTTCAGGAACTAGATGTGGCTAGTCTAGTGAAGACAAGGACCAGGAGAGACATGATAGCATCTTCTAATATTTGAAGGGCTGCCACAGAGAGGAAGATATCAAGCTATTTTCCAAGGCACCTGAAGGCCAGACAAGGAATCATGGATGGAAACTGAACAAGGAGAGATTCAACCTAGAAATAAAGAGACATTTTCTGACAGAGAGAGCAATCAATGCATGGAAGCGAAGTTGCCTTCGGAAGTTGTGGGAGCTTCATCACTGGAGGCTTTCAAGCAGAGACTGGACTGCCATTGGTCAGAAATGGTGTAGGATCTCCTGCTTCAGCAGGCGGTTGGACTAGATGCAACTGTGCTGCCGAACCTATGGCATGAGTACCAGACGTGGCATGCACAGCCCTTTCTGTGTGGGCACACAAGTCATTGCCAGCTGCTCTTCTAGTTTATGCACACCAGCCAGCTGGTGTTTGCTGACCATGGAAAACAGCCTGAAAATGGCTCCCAAAATGCCCCTAAAACAGGGCTTTTTTTCCGGCTGTTTTTCCGGCTGTTTTCTGTACCATATTCTGGGCCATTTTCAGGCTGTTTTGGTCTGTTTCCAGGCCATTTTCAAGCCTCTTTCAGGCCATTTTGTGGGCCATTTTCAGGCCCCAAAATGGTCTGAAAATGCCCGCAAAAGTGACCAGAAAACAGGCACGTGTGCAGTGGCCAGCTGGTTTTCAGGTTTCTTGCTCTCCGGCACATGCAAATGCACACACATACAGGCATGTTCGGGTTTGGGCACTTGGTGCTGAGAAGGTTCGCTATCACTGACCTACAAGTTCCCTCCCAACTCTGTTAATCTGTAACCAACCACAAACCTGTCAGGGCACTCATTGTAATTGGACGCGCGGTAGGAAGTGGGTGGGTCCTACCTGGGTAGGACCATTGAACCTATGAAGCAGACTTCTATTTGATGGACAGGACTTCCTACTAATCAACTGCTGGCTACCCAACTGACAATAATGCATTCTGGGCAGTGGTGGGATTCAAATAATTTAACAACCGGTTCTCTTCCTTAATGACCAGCTGGGTAGGCATGGCTCAGTGATCATGTGAATGTGTGGGTGTGGCCAACTCAACGTCACTAAGGTCAATGGGTGCTTCGCCTTAGCTGTTGCAATGTCATAAGGGTTAACCAGAGAGGCAGTTTGTGTAAGCAGGGCAACAAATATTAGCTAGAAACAACACCAGAATGTTTCCTTCCTGCCTTCCTTACAGGATTAGCCTTGTAAAGTGGGAAAAAACAAAAGGAGATTTCTTCCAACAGCCAGTTTTCCGGACTGCTTAGAAAGTTAACAACTGGTTCTCCCGAATATGTGCGAACCGGCTGAATCCCACCCCTGATTCCGGGTTTAGTGGAGCTCCACTGAAGTTTTCTTTTGTTCTTTCTGATTCATATTTTAAATTGGAAAATCTGAAGGCTATGAACGGGGTCCTTTGGCCTGCAAGTTGCCTGCTCTATCTCTGAGCTACAGGCCTTCCAGATGAAAACCGAGATCTTGCATCACATACAGTTTAATCCTTAAAACAGGTCAATAAATATTCATCTTAGCAACGGTGGCCTTTTCCTTCTCTCATAGCCGCAATTAATTAACCTTTAGTCTCAAATATCACAGGGAATCAGGATAAGAGAGTACAAGAAGAGAAGCAAATACTGGTAATTTTCCATGGAGAGATCTCCAAAATCCATAAGTGCATCCAAACCAGGGCTATTGTCACTACATGCACTTTCAAGCCTGCTTGGTCTTCAGAGTCAAGTCATGGTTTGTCAAAGAAAGGCAGAAACACATGTGGAGCCTTCAAAACAAAGATGAATGCTGATATTCAGGGTGCAGGAGTGGCTCAGTGGTTAGGATGCTGAACTTGTTGATCAGAAAGGTCGGCAGTTCGGTGGTTCAAATCCCTAGTGCCACATAACGTAGTTCTGACAGGTTCTGGAGAACCGGCAGTGGACATTTTGAATGGAGAGTGAATAGGGATTTTGCTGTATCCTTCCCCTGCCATACCCACAAACCCACACTCATAGAACTGATAGTAAAAAATTTTGAATCCCACCACTAATGTGAATGAGCAGGATTCATAGCAAATTAATAAAAGAGTTTCTTGTTGGGACAAGGAGTTTGCTTCATGCTCTTGGGAAGCCTAAGTCAGAACATAACTTCTTGGAACTGCCCAAAGGACTGTGTTGTAAACAGGAGATAGGTGGTGTCATATCCATGACCTGCATGACTGAGAATCTCAAAAGACATGCTCACATAATATTCACATGTCTACATATCCCCTTCCCTTAAACCAGGGGTGTAAAACTCAGGTCATCATGCGGCATCACATGACGTATCAGGACATTTTCCCCTTTTGCTAATCCGGGCATGGGTATGGCCAGCACGTGACACATCTGGCCCACAGGCCGGGAGTTTGATAGCCCTGCCTTAAACTATGCTTGTTTCTAGTTTCCATATGATTTATTTCTATCCCTTCCTTTATAATAAATTATCTCAAGGTAGTTCCACAGATAAGATGTAAACAATTCCCAATCGGAAAGCTAATAATAATGACAGCAACAACACAACAAAACAAAACAGAGTCTAAAAATCAACACTGAGCAATATGGTAAGTTCAAAAATTATCGCAGAGTTAAAGCAGTGAAAAATATCCCAAGGTTTTAAACGATTGGTAAAATTAAAAATAACTCATTAATCTGGTGTAAAAAAAAATGCATTAAGATGAGTACAAGCAGATGTGTTTGGAGTAGGCATTGAATAATTGGAAGGATAACTATTTGGGGAAACGGTTTCTAAAGTAGTCGTTGTATTACAGAAGTCCTAGAATTGGAATGAAGAGAATGCAAATAGGTGTGGCAGAATGTAGTCTGGATTCCCAGAAGGG
This sequence comes from Thamnophis sirtalis, assembly GCF_051295495.1. NCBI lineage: Eukaryota > Metazoa > Chordata > Lepidosauria > Squamata > Natricidae > Thamnophis > Thamnophis sirtalis. The sequence goes on along the minus strand of NW_028261382.1, from coordinate 93,017,425 downwards.
AAAGGCTGCATTCCAGAGGACCAAGAGACAACAAACTTTAGATAGATTGATTGGGAAAAAGATGGTCTCAGAGTATATCTTTAATGATGCAAGTAATTGCATTGGTTTGTCAAGGTTAATGACATGCTCTGAAAACCAAGAAAGACATATAGAATTATTTCTAACCTGTTCTCTTTATTGTTCATCATCCTTACATGTACATCTTACTAAACTAAATACAATATAATACAATACAATTCTTTATTGCCCAAGTGTGATTGGACCCACAAGGAATTTGTCTTTGGTGCATAAGCTCTCAGTGCACTTAACAAGACAAGATAAATTCGTCAAGAATCATAAAGTACAACACTTAATGATAGTCATAGGGTACAAATAAGCAATCAGGAAACAATCATTGATTATAATTATCAATTATAATTCGTAAGGATACAAGCAACAAAGTTACAGTCCTGCAGTCATAAATGGGAGGAGATGGGTGATAGGAATGATGAGATGATAGTAATGCAACCTTAGTGAATGGTTTGACAGCAGTGAGGGATTTTTTGTTTAGCAGAGTGATGGCAATTGGGGGGAAAAAACTGTCCTTGTGTTTAGTTGTCTTGTTGTGCAGTGCTCTATAGCGTCGTTTTGAGGGTAGGAGTTGAAACACTTTATGTCCAGGATGTGAGGAGTCTGTAGATATTTTCATGGCCCTCTTTTTGACTCGTGCAGTGTGCGGGTCCTCAATGGAAGACAGGTTGGTAATAATTGTTTTTTCTGCAATTCTAATTATCCTCTGAATTCTGTGTCTGTCTTGTTTGGTTGCAGAGCCAAACCAGACAGTTATGGAGGTGCAGATGACAGACTCAATCATTCCTCTGTAGAACAGAATCAGCAGCTCTTCGGGCATTTTGAGCTTCCGGAGTTGGTGCAGAAAGAACATTCTTTGTTGTGCTTTTTTGATGATGTTTTTGATGTTAGGTGTCCATTTTAAGTCTTGAGTTATAATAGAACCTAGAAACCCGAAAGTCTTTACTGTTAATATTGTGTTGTCTAGTTTTGTAAGGGGTGGTAGTATGGGAGGGTTTCTCCTAAAATCTGCCACCATTTCTACGGCTTTGAGTAGATTTAGTTCAAGATTGTTCCGATTGCACCCACAAGGCTCGTTGTTCTACTACTTGTATCATTAAAGATACCCTGAGAACTTGTGGGGAGAAGCTGTCTTGACCTTATTCTTCCCAACCAAAATCTCTTATCTTCACTGTCTCTTGTTCCTCTGGAATCCAGCCCCTCCCTTCTGAGGATCCAGACTACATTCCACCCCACAAGCAAACTGATACATAATATGGAGAATGAAAGGACAGATTGTCACTATAAAAGAGAGTGATTTTTTTTTATTTTTTTTTAGTGATTTTATTGACATTTGTAGGCCGCCCTTTTCCCTGAGGGGACTCAGGGCGGCTCACATAAAATCAGGGAAGGGGAAATGCAGACAATAACAAAGACACATATAATAAAAACAGTAAACAACATGCATTCATCATTCGGGAGGGGCAACTATCTTCATCCCCAGGCCTGACGGGCTAGCCAGTTCTTCAAGGCTGTGCGGAAGGCCTGGACGGTGGTGAGGGTACGAATCTCCACGGGGAGTTCGTTCCAAAGGGTCGGGGCTACTACTGAGAAGGCCCTCCTCCTTGTAGTTGCCAGCCGACACTGGCTGGCCGATGGAATACGGAGGAGGCCCAATCTGTGTGCACTATAATAAGAGAGGGTACTGGATGTAAAATGAAAGGCAGTAAAAAAAAAATCCATTTCAGTTATGAGTAATGGTTACTGCTCTTAATTTATAAGGATTTACTCCTAGCTGGGTTACCCTGAGCTGTCGGAGGCCTGATACAAGTATGTGACTCCCTTGGGAGTGCCTGACAAGGAGAATTACCTGGGGTTTTTTTTCTGTATCAATTTATCAGGGATCACCTAGAAATGGAAGGCAGGAAACAATAACCTGGAATTGCTGCTTTTAGGGAATGTAACAGGTGACCAAATGAAAACATCAGGACATTTTTAGAACCTTTTCTATCTGCTCCTAAAATCAATTATGGTCCTCTCCCCCCCCCCCCCTCTTCTTTCATTTGTTCAGTTTATTCAAATTAAACATTTGCTTTGGGTTTCTCCAAGAAGCAATTAAATATTCCTGAAACTAGCAAAGTAGCACAACCCTGGAATTGCTTGTTTAGATCAGCTGGTATTGAGCTCAGCTTGTTCTACAGCTGAGGACTCACTAACATCTGATCAGAGGGCCAATATGGCAGAGTGGATGAGTTACTGGGACTTGGATAGAAGTATCCAAACTTGGCAACTTTAAGATTTCAATTCCCAGAATCCCTCAGCCAGGATCCTTAGGTAAGAACCATCTTGTAGTTTGAGGGCAGAAGCATGCGGTGAAGGCCCAGGGAGAGGCTGGAGCCAGGGAATGGTGTGTTCCCCAACCTAGCCGAGGTGGGTGGCAAGCAGGGGGAAAGTGGGTGGTGAGCAGGTGGTGAGCGGGCAACGAATGGGCAGCGAACAGACAGAGGCTCCAGGGCAAGGCCGGAGCCAGGGAATGGCGTTTCCCTGGGCCCTGACCCGAGGCAAAGGGCGAGCATGCAGCATGCTTATGTTTGGTGAGCAGAGCATGCAAAGCATGGAGATTAGTTGGACTGAATTGCGCAAAAAAATAACAACCGGTTTGCCCAACCCAGTCCGAACCAGCTGAATCCTATCCCTGACCTACATTCATTACAATGGAGTAAAATTGCCAGGTTAGGAGATCTCTGAACTAGAATAAGATTCAAGTCCAACCATCAGTCATGAAAGCTTTTTAAGTTACTTTGGACCAATCTCTCTCTCTCTCTCTCTCTCCCTCTCTCTCTCTCTCTCTCTCTCTCTCTCTCTCCCTCCCTCCCTCCTCCTCCCTCCCTCTTGCCCTCCCTCCCTTGCCCTCCCTCTCCCTCTCTCCCTCCCTCCCACCCTCTCTCCCTCTCCCTCTCCCCCTCTCTCCCCCTCCCTCCATCTCTCCCTCCCCTTCTCTCCCCCTCCCTCCCTTCTCCTCTCTACCCTTCCCTCCCTCCCTCTCTCCCTCCCTCCCTCTCTCTCTCCCATTTCCAAAACAAAAAGCCAACAAGATCCCTAAACACTGTAGGCTGTTTGGTTAATATATGGATGGGAGTCCAACAGGAAATCACAAGCATTTGTGTTGAACTGGCAACTGGCAACTTAAGAAAAATCCAGAAGAGGGCAGTAAGCAATTACATTGCTTTTTATCGGCATCTGTGCTGTTTCTCCAAGCCCAGGAAAAGTTCTAGCCTAGTTAGTTCACTTTGCAAGTCAAGCATTTTGGTCTTGCAGAAATATTAAATCCCCTTTTCTCCTTTACAAAGAAGAGTGGCAAATCTGTCTGGCAGACAGGTTCATTAACAAATTAATAGAATAATCAGCAGGGCTTTGTGTGCATTTTGTAGATAAAAAAAACTGGTAACAGCATTCTTTGACTCTTTAATAGGCTGATAAGAGCCAAGTATCTACACTGTGGCTGTGCTAATCGGGGAGATAAGCGAGGTTAAATCAATCCTGCTGCTCAAACCCATAGAAAAGGCCTCGCTGGGAGGGGAAACAGAGTTTGGGAATGCCATTATTATCATTTTTTTTAAAAAAAAAAACAGCAGCGAATCAAAGTAAGAGCAAGCAAAGGGAGAGGAAACCCTGCAAAATGTTTCTAGTAATAGTGTTTGAGAGAAGCTCAATCCGTAGGCTGCACCAAACCAAATCATCGTATTTACAGGATTCCTGAATCTAATTTTGCATCTTTTCTGGCCCCTGCAGTGAATCGGTGTGTTTGTGTGTGTGTGTAAAAAAATAAGGATACAATAGTGGACCAGTCTCACCTGTATGTACCCAGCCCAGATGAGACACAGTCAGGGGTGGGGTGCTGGGGGTTCAAAGGGGTTTGGGAGAACCTCTAGCTAAGATTTTGTGCAATTCATAGAACCCCCAAATCTGCCAATTCCACAATTCTACTCCTTTCTATTCCCCGCTCCCAATTACTACACTAATGAAACAGCATAATGAAATTAGAGAGAGTGTGGCAGGCCAAAGATCCTAAAAGGGATATAACTGCAGGCCTGACACCCTTTCTGATTCCAGCTCGTGAAAAGAGTTTCCTTTTCCTGGATTGTGAGCATCACTTTGGAAGGAGGAGGAGAGAAAACAAGGGGAAGAACTAATAAACAGCAAAGGGTTTAGTGTCCTCCTCCTCCCCCTTTTAAAGGCTATTTAATTGATACAATATTTGCTTTGTTAAAGGAAGGATACTGTCAGCAGGTTTTTTCAAATGAGGTGTGAAAGTGACTTTAATGAAATATTCTAGGGGAATTCTATCACCCTTTTCCAGATTGCCTCTAAATATAGCAACTGCAAAGTCTACTTCAATGGAGAAATTTCCCCCTTTCTCTAGGATAGATCTTGGAAGGAATTCTTAGGATCAATACTTTAGCCTTTGGATCAGTGGTGGGTTTCAAATTTTTTTAGAACCCCTTCTGTAGGGGTGGCCTGCTTTGTGGGAGTGGCTTGCCAGCCATGTGACTGGGTGGGAGTGGCTTGCCAGCCATGTGACTGGCTGGGCGTGACCAACTTGTAAAATGTGGTAAAACTCACTTAACAACGCTCTTGCTTAGCAACCAAAATGTTGGCTCAGAAACTCTGGCATTTGAAGCACGCAAGTCTTAAAGCTGTCAAGTTACAAGACCCTTGCACCCCTAACCCTTTAGAAAAAAAACCCCAGGCGTGTTCAAACTTGATAACTTTAAGACTTGTGGACTTCAACTCCCAGAATTCCTCCTCTTGCTCTTCATCTTGATGATGTGCGGACGGGTGGGGGGAGGGAGCTGGAACCGGTTCTAAACGGCACTGTAGATTTGTGGAACCTCTTCTAGAGAAGAGCTTAGAACTGGCAGGAACCCATCCCTGCTTTGGATGCACATAAATAGAATATAATAGAATTCTTTATTGGCCAAGTGTGATAGTCTAATTCTGGACTAAGGAGCCGAGGTGGCGCAGTGGTTAGGGTGCAGTACTGCAGGCCACTTCAGCTGATTGTTATCTGCAGTTCAGCAGTTCAAATCTCACCGGCTCAAAGTCGACCCAGCCTTCCAGCCTTCTGAGGTGGGTGAAATGAGGACACAGACTGTGGGGGCAATTTGCTGACTCAATTTGCTAAAAATCTGTAAACCGCTTAGAGGGGGCTGAAAGTTCTATGAAGTGGTATATAAGTCAAATAAATAAATAAATAAATAGTCATAGGGTAAACATGAGCAATCAGGAAACAATATCAATATAAATCGTAAGGATACAAGCAACAAAGTTCCAGTCTTGTAGTCGTAAGTGGGAGGAGATGGGTGATAGGAACGATGAGAAGACTAATAGTAATAGTAATGCAGACTTAGTGAATGGTTTGACAGTGTTGTTTAGCAGAGTGATGGCGTTCGGGGAAAAACTGTTCTTGTGTCTAGTTGTCTTGATGTACAGTTCTCTATAGCATCATTTTGAGGGTAGGAGTTGAAACAATTTATGTCCAGGATGTGAGGGGTCTGTAAATATTTTCCTAGCCTTCTTTTTGACTCGTGCAGTATAATCTGATTGTTCAGAAACCTCTGGAAACAGGAGCTTCCCTATGTCCCAGGCCTCAGCTTAGAAGAAGCATATATTTACAACCCATGAATTTTGACCTGCCACAGAGGACTGTTGAGCATATGAACCATAGACTTGCCTTCTCAATGGATTGAGGGTTGTAAAGGACTCAATCAATTGGCTTTCCCAACAACCTCCACTTGCGAATCGGCTGTCAGGTTCAAGGAAGCTCAACCTTGCATGAATAGTCTCAAATAGAAATTTTATTGTCAGTCGGCTACTACATGTCATCCAGATCATGGTTACCCCAAAGGTGCTTTTTCAAGAGGCAACTGGACTTTGTTTTTGTTTTTTTTCTTTTTTCTTTTGAAGACGTTTTGCTTCTCATCCAAGAAGCTTCTTCAACTCTGACTGGATGGTGGGGAATCCTTCCATTCCCCACCCTACAATTAGAGCTGAAGAAGCTTTTTGGATGAGAAGCGAAACATCTTCAAAGAAAAACCAGAAAGTCCAGTTGCCTCTTGAAAAAAGCACCTTTGGGTCAACTACTGTATGCTACCAGGATCTCACCAGACTGACGGCATTCCCTTGGGAAAAGTTAGATAAGGATCCACGGATTCTGGTAAAGGTCAGTGTTGCTTTCTTCTGTGCAATGACTCCAAGCTTTGTCCTCTCTGAACACCTCCCTTCCTCCAATCTAGCTAGAGCTTCCACCACATCATGATGATGCCACAAAGAAAAGGCCTGTGAAGAACATTTCAAGTGTTCTGATATCTCAGGTGCTGCCACAAAGAAGAGGGAGCCAAGCTATTCTCCAAAGTACCTGAAGGTAGAACAAAAAGCAACGGATGGAAACTAATCAAGGAGAGAAGCAATCTAGAACTAAGGAGGAGTTTCCCCTACATTGAGAACAACCAACCAGTGGAAAAAGCTTGCCTTCGGAAATTGTGGGTGTTCTATCACTGGAGACTTTTAAGAAGAGACTGGACAGCCACTTGTCTGGAATGGTTCAGGGTCTTCTGCTTGAGAACAAGGTTGGATTACAAGACCTACGAGACCTCTTCTAACTCTGTTATTCCGTTACCATCATCCGATTTAATCCACTGAGGGAGGAAAGTTTCTTAACTGAGTTTATGGATGGTAATCTACCGTGCTATTCCAGTGTGGATCAGAAAATAGATGTTTTTCAATTTCACAACATCTCAGCCCAAGTGTTGGAGCAAAGCACGCAGCGACCTTATGTGAGAAGACATGGATGTATAATTATTTCCAAATGAGGTTCCTTGAGATGTGAAACTTCATCATGAGTGTGATAGCTAACATGTCTGATACCTAAAGAAGGCTCACATGCATCTTCCTTCTGGGAGGAACCTGAAATTTTATTTCATGTGAAAGAGCAAAGGAAATCATGGGCAACTACTATATGCACATATCAGGCCTGGTTCAAGAAGAATAGAATAGAATAGAATGGAATGGAATAGAATAGAATAGAATAGAATAGAATAGAATAGAATAGAATAGAGAAAAAACAATAGAAAATAGAATAAGAATAAGAATAAGAATAGGAATAGGAATAGGATAGGGTAGGGTAGGGTAGAGTAGAGTAGAGTAGAGGAGAGGAGAGGAGAGGAGAGGAGTGGAGTAGGAATAGAGTAGGAATAGAGTAGAGTAGGAATAGTGTAGAGTAGAATAAGAGTAGAGTAGAATAAGAGTAGAGTAGAATAGGAATAGAGTAGAATAAGAGTAGAGTAGAGTAGAGTAGAGTAGAGTAGAGTAGAGTAGAGTAGAGTAGAGTAGAGTAGAGTAGAGTAGAGTAGAGTAGAGTAGAGAGTGGGGTGGGATGGGGTGGAGTGGAATGGAGTGGAATGGAATGGAACAGAATAGAATCTGGAAAGGACCTTGGAGGTCTTCTAGTCCAACCCACTGCTCAGGAAGGAAACCCTACAAACTTCAGACAAATGGTTATCCAATCTCTTCTTTAAAAAACTTCCTATGGTGGAGCATTTACAACTTCTGGAGGGAAGAAAAGAAGGAATTGCTAGAGTGGCACAGAGGGAAAAAGAAGAAGTGGGGTCCTCCAATGTAGCACCTGTAGGAACTACTGCAGCAGCTTTCCAATCATTTGAAAGTTTTGTTCCCCTTCCTACCTATAGCTTCTTTTCTAGGAAAACAATTGCATTCTTCTAAAACACATATCGGCAGTGGTTCAATTGTCTCAACTGCAGAATGATTTAATTGAGGTGGGCGAAGAGAAGAAGACAGGTCAATCATCCAATATTGCTGGAAATACTCCCTCAAGCGTGTAGGAGATTGACAGTGCCAATTTTGCTCAAGGAGTACCAGGGAGAAATTGTGTGTGTCTCTGTGTGTGTGTGTGTGTGTGTGTCTGTGTGTGTGTGTGTGTGTGTGTGTGTGTGTGTGTTTTGCTTTTCAGAGGTGGTACAGATCAAATGTTTTCATGCTTGTTTAATAGAGCTAGAAGGCATACTATCTAATTATATTGGGGGCAAGTGTCGTCCCCCGCCCGAACCTCACTCTGAAGTTTGTCTCTTTTAGCACTTAGCAATAGCACTTAGACTTATATACCACTTCACAGTGCTTTTACAGCCCTCTCTCAGCAGTTTACAAAGTCAACATCTTTGCCCCCAACAATCTGGGTCCTCATTTTACCCACCTTGGAAGGATGGAAGGCTGAGTCAACCTTGAGCCTGGTGGGATTCGATCTGCCAAACTGCTGGCAGCCGGTGATCAGCAGAAGTAGCCTGCTGTACTGCCTCTAACCACTGCGCTACTGCGGCTCTTGATGTTCTGGTGCAATTGTGGATATTTGGTGCAATTGCAGTATCTCTCATCCCTGGCCCAAGAGAAGATGCTTCATTTGCAACTCCTCCATATTTCTTCCCAGTAGCACACAGTTACTAAATAGCATGTAGATTCGTATTACCCTTGTTTAAAGAGCTGTCCTTAGGGAATGTGGGGGGTGGGGGGAGTCAAGATTGTTGCCTGTAAGTGACTACAGATTAATAAAGTTGGAAGGGACCCTGGAGGTCATCTAGTCCAACCCCCACCCAAGCAGGAGACCCGACTCCATTTCTGACAGATGGCAGTCCTAGTCTCTTCTTGAAAGCGTCCAGTGATGAACCTCCCACAACTTCTGAAAGCATCTTCTGTTCCAATGGTTGATTGTTCTCACTGTCAGAAAATGTCTCCTTATTTCTAGGTTGAATCTCTCCTTGTTCAATTTCCATCCCTTATTCCTTGTCTGGCCTTTGGGTACTTTGGAAAATAGCTTGACCTTCTCCTCTCTGTGGCAGCCCCGCAAATATTGGAAGGCTGTTATCCTGTCTCCACTGGTCCTTCTCTTCACTAGCCCAGTTCCTGCAACCATTCATCATGTTTTAGTCTCCGGTCCCCTAATCATCCTATGGATGGAAGGCCTGCCTGTTTTATGTATGTTGTCTAGGATGGTCTAGATTTAATTGCACCTAAAATATTAGTATATCTCTGATTTCACTGAGGCAGCCACTATCTTGACTTCCTTGGCCACATTCCTGATTGATTTTCTGGATTGGGTTGAGTCTCCTGGGTTCCATTGGAACCTGGTGTGATCAACAGAGAATCTTATGGCTTACAGCTAACAAGCACAAGATATCCACCAAGCTCTGGAAGATATCAGGATTATGCACTCTTATTGGCCTAAGATCAACAATAAAGTTGAAAACCGAGGCGAGACTGGGAGAGTTAGCTTTGTTTGTCTCTCTTTCCCCCTCCTCAAATTTATTACTAACTTTTTGTTTTCCTGGCCCCATGCTGATGCCTTCAAGTAACAGACAGGAGAAGGACGGTCTTGAAAAGAGAATGGGACTATTAATAAAACATCACAGCCCTTAGACAGAAATGGGAGATTAAAGAAGATTAGATATTCTGAGTCTCTTCAGTTTTTTTTTTTCAAATATAGATTTGTGTCCTGAAAGGAAATTGAAAAAGAGAAGGTAACAACAACAAAGAAAGTAGCAACAACAATTTGCAAGTGTGTTCAGGAGGAGAGGGTGGGGGGAACAGCAGAGATCAGTATTAGAAACATATTGGAACTCATTTCATTTCTCAAAAGTTGGGGGATCATTTTAACCTTTCTGCAACAATATGTGAAGATCCATAATAGAGGGCCAGGTACCATATTTTTTTGGAGTATAAGACGCTCTGAAGTATAAGACACACATAGCTTTTGGGGAGGAAAAAAAGATGGGGGGGGAATCTGCTTCTGCCTCCCAGCAATTTGCCTCCTTACAGCAAATAGCAAACTATAGACCAGTGATGGCTGACCTTTTAGCCATCGCGTGCCAAATTGTGGGGAGCATGGGGGGGTCATGTGGGGGGGGTCTTGAGTAGTTCAGAGAACTGGCAAATGCCACCTCTAGCTGGCCCCGCCCCCATCTATTCACTGCCTCCTGAGTCCCAGCTGATTTGCATCCCAGCTGATCGGCTGGATCTTCTGTTGCCCTGCACAGGAGAACAGAGCTGGAAAGAAGGTTAGTGGGGTAGGGTAGAAATTGAGATTTTACCGTATCCTTGCCCTGGAGTAGGGTGGGAATGGGGATTTTACAGTATCCTTGTCAGGGTTCCAAATAGCATTCAAAATTAAATCAGAGTTCAAGGCAAAGCATTCCTCAAAGTTCCGATTTATGAAGAGAGCCATGTTGGCACATGTGGGAAAACCCAAATCTGGAAGCTTCCCGGTTTTCCCCACCCAGTTGAAAGTTCAAGATCTTGCCCCTACACCCACACATCCATCACATGGTCCAATCTCTCACTGCTATGCTGACAGTTCCACCCATTCAGTTCCGGTCAGGTGCAGAGGTGCAGAGACAAAGGATGACCTTGGCTTTCTAGAAAGAATTTTGTTATGGCTACATAGCATCTAACTCTGTACAATCCCCCCTCCCATTTTCCCACAATAGAAAACGCATAGTAGAATAATAGAAAGTGTGGCAGACCAAAGATCCAAACGAAAAGATGGCTGCAGGCCTGACAATCCTTCCCCCAGGAATTCTTCCCCTGACATGCCCAGCAAGCCACACCCACTAAGCCATGCCACCTCGACAGAACCAGTAGTAAAAAAAAATTAATCCCACCACTGCTCTGGACTGTCTCGCCAGGCTTAATCTACCCTTGTTTATGTTTCAAAGTCAGGGACAACATCCACAGTTATGCCAAGTGAAGTAGAAATAATTTTGCTATTCTTATTACAGTTTCTTTGTAAATACTCGAGCCAAGGAAGGTTTTTCTACCCCCCCCCCCAACCCAATTTGGTCTGTTCCCCAAACGTGCACTCTTCCAAGTGTAATAGGTAGCTTTAGGGGGAACTGTTTAGTTCCAAAAACACACACACAAAAATCATTTCGAGTGTAAATAAAGAGCTGCGGGACGAAGCCAACGGCTAACGTCGACGCTGGCTTCCTACTCTTTGTGATTTGATTATGTACCTGTCAGAGGAGAGGAGAAGGATCCCCGGAGATTACTCAATTAATAAAAAAACACCCTGCAAGTGTTATATCATTGGGTGTGTGTGTGTGAGGGGAAGCATTTTGTGACTGTGCAAGCAATCAAACAAACTACAGAATCCCCAAAAGCTAGGATAATGTATTGTAGGGCAGGGAATACACTTTGTACATTTCCCTGACAAGTGTAATTTAGTTTTAATTATTTATGCCACTTCATAGCCCGCTAGTAAATGTGCTGTAGTATATTTTGTAAAACTAATGAAGTCTTAGTAATATGAGACCTAAATAAAGACCTCTGCTGAGCTGCAGGAGGAGATGGGATTTATTTTCTTCTTTGATCGCATTCAACAGGATTCTTCTCTTCTCTTTGGCGAGGCCTTCAAATAAGAGAAGCTGGATTTGACCTGAGTTTATACTGGGATGCTTGTATGACAAAGGTGAATTGTGAACTGACCTTCTTAAGAGATGGGTGTAGGGTTGCTCAGATTTTTGAAATGCTTTCATGATTCTTCCAATGCTTTTTTTAAAAAAAGTTTTATATATTTTACTGTGTTTCCCCGAAAATAAGACAGGGTCTTATTTTCTTTTGACCCCTGAAATAAGCACTTGGCCTTATTTTCAGGGAGGTTGTATTATTTTTGAGGTGCAGGAGGTGGGCGAGCGTGGTCATCTCATGGCTGCTGCTGTGTTGCAATATTTTCAGGGAGGGCTTATTTTCGGGGGTATTTATACAGGGTATTTATATTCCGTTTCCACCAAGCAGTTTGAGATCTGGGTTTTAAACAATCAAAATGTACCTATTTGTTGTAATATCCATCACAATACTATTAATAATGTAACTATCGATACAATTACTATAGTACATAACATCTCCATTATCAAATTCTCTCCATATTAACATTTCCATGTTTGTTTGTTTGAGTGTGTGTGTGTGTGTTTGGAAATGCTTTCATGATTCTTCTGATACTTTTTAAAAAAGTTTTATTTATTTTATTTATATTCTATTTCTCCCAAACATTGAGATTTGGGTTTTAAACAATCAAAATCCACATAGTTGTTGTAATATTCATCACAATGCTATTAATAATATAACTATCAATAAAATTACAATAGTACACAGCATCTTCATTATGAAATTCTCTATATATTAACATTTTATGTATGTATGTATGTATGTATGTATGTATGTATGTATGTATGTATGTATGTATGTATGTATGGTGTCACAACCTCTGGTATGCCCAAATATGGGAGGGAGCATACTGCTTTCCTTTTTCTGTCTATCGGTTCACCCTAGGAGCCATCCAGGCAGAAAGCCATTTTTTTTAATGTTGCCTTTGTTACATTTGTGTTGCATTTTAGTCTCCCTTTATTTATTTATCAGCACAAATGCAACATGTGTGTGTGTATGTGTATGTATGCATGCATGCATGCATGCATACATACATACATACATACATACATACATACATACATACATATATATATATATATATATCAGCACAAATACACACACACACATGTTGCATGTGTGCATTTACACACACACACACACATATATACATACACACACATACATACAGTACATACATACATATATATCCTCCTTTCTAACTTCTGTTTCTACTGTCTAACCATTGCTAAAATGCATCCCACATCAAGAAATATTCAGTTTGTTCTTCACCCTTAATAATGAATGTTAATCTGTCCATTTCTGCACATTCTAGTATTTTCTTAATTACACTATCATCTGATGGTATTTCATAATTTTTTCCATTGTTGCGCAAATTCGATTCTAGCTGCAGTTAGTATACATAAGACCACATACATAGTCTTTTTGTCATATTTTTCCGGTAGAGTGCCCAACAAAAATATCTCAGGTTTCATGATTCTTCCTATTCTTGAAGGGCTGCCACAGGGAAGAGGGTGTTGATTTTGTCCTGCTCCCATCAGAGCCTTAATCTGCAGAGGAAGACAAGCCAGAACAGGATCTGACGTAGATCGAGTGGGGGGGGGGGGTTTAACTTCGTTGGCTTGGGAGGAAAATGGGGAGGAGCAGGCCTAATCAGGCCAGGGCCTTTCAGGATTGGGACGGCTTGTAGGCAGGGAGGGCAGGATGACCAAGAGATGCTAAGTAGTGAACATGAGAGACAGAGCTCAGGTGAGGAGCAAGGCCCACCCCCTCCTGATCCTCGAGCACGGAGAGTGGAGAGAGAACAGCACAGACCTGACTATTTGGGAGGAGAGTGCCCCACTCCTCTTCACAAGGCATACCTGGGGACTGAGACTTAAGGAGACACTATGGGGAGGGGCACTCCAACATTAGAAATTACATTTGGTCCGGACATTTTCCACAAAATCAGGGCTTTCCCTGTCTAATACAGGATTAGGCTAAATGAATACCCGGGCAATGCCAGGTTATCAGTTCGTCAACTATAAGTTATGGCTTAATATGCGAAGTGAAAATTGCCACTGCTGCATACAAACCTGGATTGATGGATTCACCTAGAAAGATACAGTTTAGAAATAAGCTCCGTATAGGGATCGTTTTCCCATTACCCAGGCGCAGCGGTAAACGGCTCTGTGGATTAGCATGTCTTCCCAGCCTGGGCATCTCCATCAGCATGTAATTCTTGGATGGGGTGGGGGCATTAAAATAAAGAGTCTCCAATCTTCTCCAAGGAGAGAGAAAATGAGGCTTCCCAGGGTGCAGAGTTGCTTTTAAAGGGCAGGCTCATTTTCCCTCCAAGCCCCCAGATTTCAACGGAGGTGGCGCATGGCGGCAACCACAGCCTCCCCTGGATATTGCCACGCAGGCCCTCCTTGCCGTGGCAGAGTGAATCATTGCGTGTGCGCTGCTCCGATCAGCCAGGGGTATCATGCAGGAGCCTAAATTTAAATGTTAAAAAGCTTTTGTTCATTACCAGGCGCATCCCTCCCCTCCCCTCCTTCCATTTGTCACTCCGAGCTGAGCTGTGACTCCCTTTAATATCAAACAAATAATAAGCTCCCTCTAAAGTGATTTTTCTGACAAGGAGCTCAATATATTAAACTTTATCTATATTTTAATAGCCAATTTCACACCAAACTGCCTTCTTAATAATGTATTTACCACCTGGGGATATTATTCCAACCCATCTGGAAAGAACTGGAAATTAACTGTCCCTAAACTGAGTCGGCATGCACTTGAGATGCAGCTGAGATAGCTTCAGTCCTGGTCCTAAGGGAGAAAGAAACTTGGAGGTGGGGGCAGAGAGAGAAACATCTGGGAGGGGAGGCAGAGGGGAGAAGGTGGCCTGAAAGCTGCAGGGAGTAAAATGTCAATCACCAGAGACAGGAACTCGGGGATGAATTAGCAAATCGTAGTCCAACACGGGGTCCAATTTCCACCACCCATTTTTTTTCCCCGGCAAATGCACTGGGGGAAGAGAAAGCAGGGAGGTCAGTGGCTGTGATGGAATGTAGAAATAGTCTTGGGAATGGGAAGCAGACAGTACTTCTTAACGTACAACCTCAATTAAGACCTGATTTTTTTCCCCCATTGTGAGGAAGCAAGGGACGCTGTGGCTCATTGGCTAAGCCGCTGAGCCTGTTGATCAGAAAGGTCGGCAGTTCGGTGGTTCGAATCCCTAGTGCTGTGCAATTGAGTGAGCTCTTCTTACTTATCCCAGCTTCTGCCGGTTCCACCACAAATGCACGAAGGGCAAAAGCGCTCCTGACTAAACCGTGGTGACAAAACCGCGTGACGAAGGAGCGACGAATGAGCCCTGAAGCGCGCCGACAACAGCGCGCCGACAGAAGTGCGCTGTAACCTAACCCTAACCCTAACCCTAACCCTAACCCTAACCCTAACCCTAACCCTAACCCTAACCCTAACCCTAACCCTAACCCTAACCCTAAACCTAAACCTAAACCTAACCCTAAACCTAACCCTAAACCTAACCCTAAACCTTACCTTAACTTAAATCGCGCTTCTGTCGGCGTGCTGTTGTCAGCGCGCTGTTGTCGATGCGCTTTTGACATCGCGGTTTTAGCACCGCGGTTTTGTCGGCGCGCTTATGACGTTCGCGCTTTTGTCGGGTCACGGCTTCTGCCAACCTAGCAGTTCGAAAGCATGTAAAATGCAAGTAGAAAAACAGGAACCACCTTTGGTAGGAAAGTAACAGCGTTCTGAGTGTGTTTGGCATTTAGTCATGCAGGCCACATGACCACAGAGACGTCTTCGGACAGCGCTGGCTCTTCAGCTTTGAAATGGAGATGAGCAGCGCCCCCTAGAGTCAGGAATGACTAGCACATATGTGCAAGGGGAACCTTAACCTTAACCTTTACCTAAGCAAGGCAATTACAAAGAGTCCTCAATGTATAACAGCTCATTTATGTTCTGACCCAGCTCCCCACACATGACGTACCCTCTGAGGTTAACTCATAGGATTCCTCTATTAGAAGCTGGAGTCTTAGTAGAGGAAAAATTGCAGACTACAGGAACCATTTGCACCCCTCGGGTGACCCTGAGGACACATATAAAGCTCCAGGTGCCTCAACAACTCTTTCAAAGAATGCAAATGGCCAGCGGTCTGCAAGGAATATAAATCCTTCCATTCCCCACCATCCAGTCAGAGCTGAAGAAGCTTCTTGGATAAGAAGTGAAATGTCTTCAAAGGAAAAAAAACAACAAGAAAGTCCAGTTGCCTCCTGAAAAAAGCACCTTTGGGACCTGCTAGACTTTCCATATTCCATTATTCTAGACTTTGCCAAACCTATTTTTCCTGCGTGAGAACTATAGTATCATTGTATTTTCCTGTTTTAAGTTGATGTAATTTTATTAAAGCAGAGTTATGAATGGGAGGGAAGTATATTGTATTTCCCACAACAGATAAGAAGATCCAAACGCTGACTTCATCAATTCTTTAACTGCCAGCCATTAATATTGGGGTCTGTATATGAGATAGTGGTGAAGGTATTAGTTTAGGACAGAGGGCCTAAAGCAGAAATCTTTCTTCAGATATGGCACCCACTGAGTAATTTTGGACCAATCACTCTCTATGTCAGGGTCCAAGTAATATATCCATAGTAAATAGAACTCCAAGGCAGGTGAATTCCTCAAAGAACAATTTTATTGAGCATATCATATTGGCACAAGCTGGTGAAAACCAACTCTGAATATTCCTGCAGTTTTCACCTAATTAAAAAGTTTTTTTTTTCCCGTTCTCCAAATAATCAGCCACATGGTGCAATCAAGGTGCCGTCTGGTTGCCTGGTAACTTCACTCCTCCTCTCTCTGACCACCTGTGGGAATGACCTTGGTTCCCAGGGGAAAGTATTTTGTTTTGGCTACAAAACCCCAGCTATCTCTATTCCCACCTCCCAATCCCTCAGCTCCATTGGAGCCTCAAAATGGTCTCAGTCAGGTCAGCTTCAGGGTTGATACTCTATGCCACACAGGATCATTCCGCGGAAATGCTACACAAGCAGCTGGAGCTGAATAATCTTAACTAATGTGTCCCATCAGAAAACTCCAGTGAATACAGCTCGCCTGCCATAACCATCTAAAGAGCTTTCACACAGAGGGAGAAGTGGATTTATTCCATATTTCTCCAGAGGACAGAACAAGGACTGATGGATTAAGCCTGTAAGAAAATACTTTTAGGCTAGAACAGACTGCTCCATGTAATGGTAATGTCTTGTTTACTGAAGACCTTCAAACGGACTGGGTGGTCATCCATCAGAAATGCCCTGGTAGCTTCCATCCTAAGCAGAGATGTTGGACTGGATGAGATAAATGTTCCCTGTGATTTAAACCAGGCCACAATCCATGCCATCTCCAGTTCGGAATGGTGTGAAAGATCCTAGCCAACCAGTTACAGGCAGTTCTCGACGTACAACAATCCATTTAATGACCACTTGAATTTATAAAGGCACTGAAAAAAATGGCTGTTTTTCACACTTACGACCATTGAAGCATCCGCGTGGTCACACAATCAAAATAGGTTAGGGTAGGATAGGATAGGGTAGGGTAGGGTAGGGTAGGGTAGGGTAGAATGTAATGGAATGGAATGGAATGGAATGGAATAGAATAGAATAGAATAGAATAGAATAGAATAGAATAGAATAGAATAATTCTTTATTGGCCAAGTGTGTGATTGGATATACAAGGAATTTGTCTTTGGTGCCTATGCTCTCAGTGTACATAAAAAGACAAGATACATTAATCATGAATCATAAAGTATAACACTTAATGATAGAGGGTACAAATAAGCAATCAAATCATACTAGGAAACAATATAAATTGTAAGGATACAAGCAACAAAGTTACAGTCATACAATCGTAAGTGAGAGGAGATGGGTGATAGGACCGATGAGAAGATTAATAGTAATAGTAATGCAGACTTAGTGAATAGTTTGACAGTGTTGTGGGAATTAGTTGTTTAGCAGAGTGATGGCGTTCGGGGAAAAAAACTGTTCTTGTGTCTAGTTGTTCTGGTGTGCAGTGCCCTATAGTGTCATTTTGACATTGTTGAAACAATTTATATCCAGGATATGAGGGTTCTGTAGATATTTTCAGAGCCCTCTTTTTTGACTCGTGCAGTGTACAGGTCCTCAATGGAAGGCAGGTTGGTAGCCATTGTTTTTTCTGCAGTTCTAATTATCCTCTGAAGTCTGTGTCTGTCTTGTTGGGTTGCAGAATCCAAATTCAGATGCTTGGCAACTAACTCATATTTATGACAGTTGTAGTGCCCAGGGGTCACGTGATCATCTTTTGCGACCTTCTGACAAGCAACGTCAATAGGAAAGCCAGGTTCACTGAATAACCATGTTGCGAACTTAACAATTGACGTAATTCATTCAACAACTGGTACAAAGAAGCCATAAAATGACTTTAAAGGCTGTAGATATTGTAAGTTGCCCTTGCTAAAAATTTTGAAGTCCACCCCTGGTTACAAGTCCCCAGCTATCTCTATGTCGCCACCCGCCTCCCCATTCCCATAGTTCCATCCACCTTGTTGTGGCAGCCCTGAAGATTCTTCAGAATGGCTTCAAGGTTGACACCATTTGCTTCCTCAAGTTTTGTTCTCCGTTGGCGAGATCTCCTCCAGCCCACTCTATACTTCTTTTTTTCTATGAATCTGGTCCATCTCCCATTCCGATGTTAGAAATTTGTCTCCTTTGTGTCTGAAGAAAGAAGAAAAGGATAACTATCGCAACAGAGGGAGTCCAAGTCTCCAATTAATCAACCAAGCAAGGAGACGGTGTGTGACAGATAGGTCAAAAAGGGGTGTTGTAAAAAAAAAAAAGGCATTTTCCTTCTTGCAGTGGGAAGCCATGAATGCTGACATTTACTGGGGGGTGGGGGTGGGTGTTGAGAGACCAGAATCCCTAACTTAATCAAAGAGATAACAAGAAATACTATAGAAGAGGAACTTGCAGGAAATGCCAAACAATAGAAGCAGAGCCAATGGATCCTGGTGCTATGATGGAGATAATAAACTGTATAAAAACATGTCACAGTGTGATAAGTGAAGAATTAGGCTCAATTATACCTTTAAAATAATAGATGTTTCCCTGGTGGTGCCTGTCCGGAGACACAATAGGCTTTGATCAGACCTGGCTTGGAGCTGACATGCATCTAAATGGGGGTTTGGATCAGGATTGTCTTCCACAGGCAGGTTAATGCAGAGCGTAGAAATGTAGAAACCTAGGGATGCGGTGGCTCAGTGGCTAAGACGCTGAGCTTGTTGATCAGAAAGGTCAGCAGTTTGGTGGTTCAAATCCCTAGCACCGGGTAACAAAATGAGCTCCCGTTACTTGTCCCAGCTTCTGCCAACCTAGCAGTTTGAAAGCATGTAAAAAATGCAAGTAGAAAAATAGGAACCACCTTTGGTGGGAAGGTAACAGCATTCCCTGCGCTTTCGGCATTTAGTCATGCCGGCCACATGACCATGGAGAACGTCTTCAGACAGCGCTGGCTCTTCAGCTTGGAAACGGAGACAAGCACCGCCCTCTAGAGTTGGGAACAACTAGCACATATGTGCAAGGGGAACCTTTATCTTTACCTTTAGAAATGTTCTGGAGATGAGAAAAATAGAAAGGAAACCAGACAGATCATTCCTGTTTTGTCTTGTGTTGTTTCATTTCCCCAAAGTTCTCTCTGCTCCTATATTATTATTTTTAGACTAGCCGATAACCCGGCATTGCCTGGGTATTTATTTCTCCTAATCTTGCATTAGACAGGAAGAGCCCTGATTTTGTTGTTTTGCTAGCTGATCCGTGATCATTTGGTATGCTTTTTTTCTGATCTCAATTTAGAAGTGGCTTCTTGTCCGCAACATGTGCACTTAGTTGTTCGATGTAGTTATTTTATTTTTATGTAATCTGCGTGAAGTACATCGTGTCCGTCTCGTAGTGATGCAAGACAGGCCAAGTTGCATTAATGTTTTATTGATCATGGTCATATATTTGTCCTCAAAAATAATCAAAGCCTTGTTGAAAATGTCCAGACCAAACGTAATTTCTAATGTTGGATTTTCCCCCTTACCAGAGGGAACTCCCTTGTGGTGTACTGTGAAGCCATTACCATGGCAACTCTACTGTGCTGTATAGTAGAAGCCATTTTACGGTGGTATGGTAGAAGCCATTTTAAGGCACAACAGGCTGTATCTTAATATAACACCCCTCCAAGGGGTGTTAGGGATGTCTTATCCCCACAGTATTTGTTTCCAGAGAGTAAGTTATCTGTGTACCAAGTTTGGTTGAAATTGCTCCAGGCATTCCAGAGTTAGGCTGGAGTGTTCTCTCTCTCTCCCTCCCTCCCTCCCTCCCTCCCTGCCTCCCTCCCTCTCCCACTCCCTCTCCCTCTCCCTCTCCCTCTCCCTCCCCCTCCCTCCCTCCCTCCCACCCTCTCTCCCTCTCTCCCTCCCACCCTCTCTCCCTCCCTCTTTCCCTCCCTTCCTCCCTCCCTGTTTCTCTCTCACACACACACACATGCACAACATTGTTTTAATATGTAGAAGATATATAAGCACTGTAGGAAGCAATCGAATGTCAGAGGAAAAATCATACCTATAAATATTAGATTTATTGAGTTTAAGGGGAAAATTATAGTTGTAGCATAGTTTTGTACTGGAAATCCAAGCAGAGACACACCACAATTGTTCCTGCTAGTCACAGATGCTCTGCTGTGAGTTTGTCTGAACTATTGCTTTTCAACCTCTGCAACATTAAGATGTGTGAACTTCAACTTCCAGAATTCCCCAGGCAACGATCTAGATGGGGAATTCTGGGAGTTTAAGTCCACACACCTTAACCAGACTGAGGTTGAAAAAGAAAACTATTCTAAACCCTTCCCAGAAGACTTCCTGAGTGTTAGGTCCCATTTGGAAAACAAGCTGAAAAAGAACTCCTCTTAAAATACTAGGAGGATAATTTATAGCTAGTTAGGATAACAATTTTTTTTTAAAAAAATGAAATGTAAACACATAACTTTTCAACTGAAAATACTGAATTATAGTTTTGAAAGTGACCTTCTTAGCTATCTTTTAAAAAAATAATAAAACTTGATCTCTTCACTATCCTGCAGCTTGTACTGTGGCTACCACTGCCCCAACCATCCCTGGTCTCGAGATACATCTCCAGCCTCCGTTCTCCTAACCAGGAATGAGTCCAGATTCCATCACTCCCATGCTAACTCTTGTCCCTCACCCTGCTCTTTTGCCAGGCTCATAACTGCATGAAGCTTTGGCTAAGATAAAGCCAATAAAAGAAAATTATTATGTTTTATTTTAGTTCCGATTTGCTGCTTTGCCCATCCTACATCTGGAAGTCATATTTTGGATCTCATCGGGCAACCTATTTGAGTAGTAATTCTTCTCTGTTGATGCCAGTGGCTGATTTGTTGGTGTTATCATAATATATTGGGTGAACTCAACCAGCTGTTCTTTCAGTTTCATGATGTATGCCTGAACACGATGCACCAACCCAATTAATGGTGCCTCCTTTAATAAACTAGGTTAAGCAAACCCTGTTTCACTGAAATATGTGAATGCCATAATACTGCTACAGGGTAAAAACAAAAAAAAATAGTGGTTACCATCTGCTTGTAGGATGTATCCACAAAATATCATTTTTCCATACCCAGCTCCTGTGTTCAGTGTTAGAGGCTGCATGCCTTTAAACTGCAAATATTGGATCTCAAGAGGCTCCACGTAAACTGAATGAATTAAGCATGTCAAACAATTGCAGGGTACCCAAAAAAATTAAGTCAAACTCCTAAACACCTGGATTACTTTTGAAAATTAGATTTAGATGCTTGAGATGCTTTTATAGCAAAACTACCCTTCCTACCTGTTGTGGCCCAACAGCAACCGGCTGTGCTGTTGGTGGAATCTGATAGCGCTGAACACTATGAGACTGCCCTGGAGGCTGAGAAAAACTCTGGGGGGTGTTCAGAGTCAGAGCAGGGACTAGAGAGGCCTGTTGGCCACCAGGTGGCATCTGAGTCAGGGAACAGTGAGGAACAACAGAGGGAGGCTGTCCCTGACGTATGTATGCGTAGGGCTGTGAGGAGGGGGGAGCAGCTTTGGAAAAAGGGTCACAGAAGGAAATAGGAACAGGTGGCTACTGATTGGCCCCTCCCGGAGAGCTTATAGGTGGGGCGACGGGAGGGGAATTTTGCAGGAAACAGCAATTTACTGATCCAGCCGTAGAGAAAGATTGGGAGAATTTTGTGAATTCAAGCCTTATTTCATAGAGATAGCTTTCTGGGTTCCCAGCCAAGGGGTTACTTATCTCCCTCCTTAGTTGTGGCAGACAGCCAAGTCTGCACCGGTATATATTGCAGAGGCTTGGGACAGAACACTATCCTATCCTGAATGGCTGCCTTTCCTAAACTAGGCAACACTCACTAGGTAGGTTGTGATCATCAGATAGCTCTAGTGTTCATTAGTTGTGTTCACTACACACTTGTGTTCACTAGATAGCACTAGGGTTCACTAGTGCTCACTACAATTGTGCTCACTAGATAGCAGTAGTGCTCACTAGTTATGTTCACTAGACAGTTGTGTTCGTTAGATAGCACCAGTGTTTACTAGTTGTGTTCACTAGACAGTTGTGTTCACTAGATAGCATCAGTGTTCACTGATTCTGTTCACTAGACAGTTGTGTTCACTAGTTGTGTTCAATAGACAGTTATGTCCACTAGTGCTGACTAGACAGTTGTGTTCACTAGATAGCACCAGTGTTTGATAGTTGTGTTCACTAGACAGTTGTGTTCACTAGATATCACTAGTGTTCACTGGTTGTGTTCACTAGACAGTTGTTTTCACTAGTTGTGTTCACTAGACAGGTGTGTTCACTAAGTTGTGTTCACTAGTTGTGTTCACTAGTGTTCAATAGACAGTTTTGTTCACTAGTTGCATTCAATAGACAATTGTGTTCACTAGTGCTGACTAGGCAGTTGTGTTCACTAGATAGCACTAGTATTCAAGAGTTATATTCACTACATAACACTAATGTTCACTACTGCTCACTAGATAGCACTAGTATTCATTAGTTGTGCTCACTAGACAATTGTGTTCACAAGATAGCACTAGTGTTCACTAGTTATGCTCACTTGATAGCAGTGTTCCAATATTTGATGGATTGCCACAAAGAAGAGGAGGTCAACCTATTTTCTAAAGCACCATAAGACAAGGTATAGGAAATTATGGATGGAGACCAATCAAGGAGAGAAGCAGCCTAGAATGAAGCAGAAACTTCCTAACAATGAGAACAATTAACTAATGGAACGGTTTGCCTTCAGGAATTGTGGGTGCTCCATCATTGGAGGTTTTTAAGAAGAGATTGCACAGCCATTTTGCCTGAAATGGAATAGGATATCCTGCTTGAGTAGGGGGCTGGACTAGAAGACCTCCAAGGTCCCTTCCCATTCTGTATATTCTGTAAGTGCTGGTAATAAAACCAACAGGAAGCAGAATTCTTTCTGTAAGCCTAATCAGTTGCCCCCCCTTTGCATTCCTTCATGGCTGGAAACATCGCTAAAAATAGTCCAGCCGCTAAAGTGTTTGAGGGGCTCCCCCCTCCCCTTTCCCACCTTAAAGCTGTAAATACTTAGGGAAAAATACTTGGATTCTATGGTAACAGAGCTAAAAGAATAAGCAGGGACCTCAGCACAGATGTTTGTTGTAGATAATAAAGATTCTCCACTAAAGAGGGCGCTCTGCTATAATTTTTCCAGAAAAAAAATCCTGTAATGTGCATGGAACTGATATGAGCAAAGATGGAACTGACTTTGGCACAAACAAACAAACAAACAAACAAACACACACACACACACACACACACACACACACACACACATACGGGGGAGAGAGAAAGAGAGAGGCTTTTTTTTTCTTTACAATTTTTCCAATTGCTTCTGAAGTTTTAAAATAATTTCTCCTGACCATACCACAGCAAGATTCAGTAACAGGAGCAGAGCTGGAAGGGACCTTGAAGGTCTTCTAGTCCAAACCCTTGCTCAAGGCAGGAAGCCCTACACCAGTGCTGGTGAACCTTTTAGACACTGAGAGCCCAAACTGCACATGCACACATGCCCAAACTGAAAGTGCGTGTGTGAACGCACGCAGGCACTGACAGGCATACACACATGCATGCACATACAGTACACATGCTCGGATATGCACATACCCATGGGCGGATATGCACACGTGCGCAGAAGAGACCCGAAGACCAGCTGGCCAGCAGGGGGCAGGGCATCCCAACACCAGCAGCGCAGCAAGAGGTAAGATCTTTTTCTTTTGTGAGCTTCTGTTTCGTTTGAAGGGAAACAGAAGGTCACGAAAGAAACGCCACGGAGATCTGTTTTGGGGTGATGGCGCACATGTCAGCAGAGAGGGCTCTGTGTGCCACCTCTGGCATGCATGCCATAGATTCACCAACATGGTTCTACATCCCTTCCAGACAAATGTCCAGTCTTTTCTTAAAAACCTCTACTGAAGAAGCGACCACAACTTTGGGAGGCAAGC
This sequence comes from Thamnophis sirtalis, assembly GCF_051295495.1. NCBI lineage: Eukaryota > Metazoa > Chordata > Lepidosauria > Squamata > Natricidae > Thamnophis > Thamnophis sirtalis. The sequence continues at coordinate 92,993,262 of NW_028261382.1, read as the reverse complement.
TTAATTGTTCTCATTGTCAGGACATTTCTCCCCAATTCTACTGTAGATTGAATCTCTCTTTGATACGTTTCCATCTGCTACTTCTTGTCCTGCCTTCAAGTGCTTTGGAGACGAGCTCAACCCCTCCTCTCGGGGTCGCCCCTCAAATATCGGAAGGCTGCTATTACGTCGCCTTCTATCCTCCTCTTCCTTAGAGTAAATATGCTCAGTTCAGAGGTGAAATTCAGCCAGTTCTGACAGGTTCTTTAGAATCAGTATCGGAATTTTTGAGTAGTTTGGAGAACCGGCAAATAGGCTGGCCCCGCCCCTGCTGCCTTCCAGCCTCCCAACAAAATCTTCTTTTGTTACCCTGAACAGGAGAATGGAGCTGGAAAGCAGGTTAGTGGGGTGGGGAAAGAATGGGGGTTTTGCAGTAATCTTCCCCCAGGAGTGGGGAGGGAATGGGGATTTTCCCCAGCCAGACCCACAAAGCCATGCCATGCCAACAGAACCAGTAGTAAAAAAAATTTGAATCCCACCATTGGCCCAGTTCCTGCAACCGTTCTTCATATGTTTTAGCCTCGTCCCCTAATCATCCTGGTTGCTCTTCTCTGCACTCTTTCTAGACTCCCAAACACCTTTTCTGTATGGTGGTGACAATATTCTAAGCGTGGTCTTGCCAGAGCAGTATAACGCAGTGCCAAGACTTGACATGATCCCTTCATTATCTCAAAAGTTCAGTGAAGTCATACCAGGACTGAATTTGACCCAGAGATTAGTGTTATCACTTCTCATCCAAGAAACTTCTTCAGCTTCTTGGATGAGAAGCAAAATATCTTCAAAGCAAAAACAGAAAGTCTAGCTACCTGTTGAAAAAAGACCTTTGGGACATCCAAGAAAATGTCAATTTTTTTTTTAAGAAGCAGGGACACCTGTTTGATCTAGAATTTTTCTTGACTTTGCTTCATCCATCTTTTCAGGATTCAACATTCTCAGTCCAGAAACTGCACATCGATCCTCTCAAATTGTAGAACTCGTGGCCTTGGGCATTGAGTTCATTGTTTTTCCCCATTCATACAAGGTGAATTAGCCTTTTTCTGGTAATACAATGTTAGGCAGCAATTAATTCCCGATAGCAATCAGTCATCATCCTTCCTTTTAAGTCTTTTGTCTGTTGGAAGAAATATCCATCTGGTTCAGTTCCAAGCCAGGAGAAAGACATTGGAAACATGCAGGCTGAGTGGAAACATGGTTTAATGATGAAGCAGAACCACCAAGCATATGGTTCTGGTGTAGCTGACCACATGGAGTTGAGAGTGAGGGGCTTTTATACCTTCTCTTGGCTTTTGCACTTGAGCTTCCTGTTCCTGTGCAGGAACATGTATTCTATTGGCTGTTGTCAGATTCCCATGGGGCCATGTAAGGATCATAGATGGCTCCATATGCAAAGTACAAATCCTAGGTGTTTGTCTGAGCTAAGCTTGGTTGAAGTTTGGCTCATGCAAGGAAGTCGCTTGTTGGGCAATTCCTATTGTAGCTGAGGGCTAACCCTACCTTTGTTGGGTCTTGGATGAGGCTATTTGCCTATGTATAGCGTTAGCTATCTCTTTATCTCTTAAGTGCTAACATCTGCTACGGGCTATTAAGGAAGGCAGGGGTGGGGCTTCTTTCCAAGAGCATGTTTCTCAATTTCTCATCCAGGAAAATATAATATTCTGCCTTTTTAATATTTCCCAAAATATTTCATTCTTCTAGGAGAGGGGTGGACGCTAACTTTCTACACATCTTTGGGAGAGAACTTTGAAAATAGCTACAGCTACAATAGGAATTGCCCAACAAGCGAAAATGCTTCTGTTTAGACTAAAGATAGATGGTGATTATGGTTCATTGAGGGATGTGGTGGCTCAGTGGCTAAGATGCTAAGCTTGTCAATCAGAAAAGTCAGCAGTTCAGCAGTTCGAACCCTTAGTAGTGAGCTCCCATAACTTGTCCCAACTTCTGCCAATCTAGCGGTTCGAAAGCACATAAAAATGTGATTACAAAAATAGGAACCACCTTTGGTGGGAAGGTAACAGTGTTTTGTGCTCATTCAGCATTTAGTTATGCCGGCCACATGACCACGGAGACGTCTTCGGACAGCGCTGGCTCTTCCGCTTTGAAACAGAGACGAGTACCGCCCTCCTAGGAATGACTAGCACATATGTGCAAGGGGAACCTTTACCTTACGGTTCATTGCTGCAGCCACTTTTCTGGTTTTAAGAGGGTGAAGAATCAGGAAATCTTCCCCCTTCTCTTATTCCCACCCTACCTACCCAAACCTTTCTTACAAATGCATCGCCTCAATGAGGCAAGCCTGGGAATTAACACTAATGAAATCCAAGCATCTGATCACCCGTCAAAAGCAGCATCCAGGGAATTCCTTCCCTGGCTCTTATTTACATTTCAAGTTAACAATAGTTTCCAAGCTGAGCTATAAATAATTTCTTGGGAAGAGGGGTCTAATTAAACTGGTGGCAGCAAGAAAACTACTTTTAAGCAAGGCTCAGGTCCTAATGAAGGTAATTGCTGGATGGGGACAGCTTAGGAAATGGGAGGTGAAGTTTTCCCTGGGAAGCAGAGAGATGGAGGGGAAGATCTACTCGGGGAGCTTTTCCAATCAATATTTAATTGTGCGGCATATTAAAGTCATTAGTGTCCTTTTAATTGCCAGGAAGGCGCCATTTTTGCAGGGGAAAGATGGCGGGGGAATGAAGGGGGAAAGGCAAGACCAGTGACGGATAACCATTTCTGGAGCGAGTGACCAGAGTGCGCACACCTCCAGACCCCCAAAATGCTATGTGTATGCAGCCGCCATGCATGCACCCCACCCCACCCACTTTTGTGCATGCCCCCACATATGCACCTTGCCCCCGCACATGCTCATGTGGCCTCCTCCATGAGCCCCACCCCCATGCATGCACGTCTCCCTGCACTCGCCCTTCTCCCTCACACATGTCAATGTAGCCTCCTGCATGTGCCACACGCATGCATATGTCTCCCCCCCCCCGGCAGAGGTGGGTTGCTACTGGTTCACACCGGTTCGGATGAACCAGTAGTGGAAATTGCTACTGGTTCACTTCGCTCGTGCGCGCAAAGCACATGCACACTGAACCGGCAGTAATGTCAGCAGCAAGCCCCTCCTCCTGTTCCTCCTCCCCCACATGCACAACAGAGACCCAAAGGCCAGCTGGCTGGCAGGAAGCTGGAGTGATCACGTGCCTACAGAGAGGGCGCTGCATGCCACCTCTGGCACACATCCCATAGGTTCTCCATCACGGGGCTGGACAAAGACTGGATTTCAGAGGGCTTCAAAAGCCTTTGCTAAAAGGAGACATCAGATGCAGGACTGTACATGATCCTGTTGGAAGAAATGTCCTTCTGGGTTCAGTTCCAAGTGGGGGAAAAGACCCTGGATTCACGGAAGTTGCTTGGAAAGAAGATTTATTGGAGTGGGGTGGAAATGGAGATTTAGCAGTATCCTTCCCCTGCCATGCCCATCAAGCCACACCCACCAGCCACACCCACAAAGCCACACCCACTAAGCCACACCCACTAAGCCACACCCACCAAGCCACACCACGCCCACACAACCAGTAGTAAAAAAAAATTGAATCCCACCACTGAATACAATATACATAACTTGAAGTTGACTAAATGTTGACATTGGGGTGGTGGTAAGTGGGAGGTCTGTGCAGATGTGAATGCAAAACCAGATTGGGAGGAAATATGCCAATAAACAAAACCTTTCCTTCCTTCCTTCCTTCCTTCCTTCCTTCCTTCCTTCCTCCCTCCCTCCCTCCCTCCCTCCCTCCCTCCCTCCCTTCCTTCCTTCCTCCCAGCTGCAACCACAAGTGATACTTCACTAACTTAGATTACACTCACAAAGGATACTATTTCGGTAGCTATCAACCATTACATTTAAATAAGCTCTTCCTTTCTGACAGAAGTGTAACTCTGATTGCCAGATGTTGTGCGTGAGCAACTACAGTGCAGATGTCATAATCGGGCATGGCTGTTGAAATTTTTAGGAGCACTTAGGAAACCCTGAGCACTTGGTCAACTGCTTAGTCTAGAACCACTGGGATTTGGGGCCAAGTGAAGAAGGAGATGGAGTTTAAAGGATTAAGATAAGCATCATCAACCACACTAAACTTTAGACTTATTTTTCCTGTTTGAAAGCTAGGCAATCATGGTTCTAGAGATCAGGACATTTCCTATCAAACAACAAGGAACTATCCAGTTGTTTTGGGGGTCCCCAGGATTCTTTTTTTTTAAAGAAAGCAAATATACTGAGGGACGTGGTGGCTCAATGGCTAAGACACTGAAGATCAGAAAGATCGGCAATTCGGTGGTTTGAATCCCTAGCGCTGCATAACTGAGTGAGCTCCTGTTACTTCTCCCATCTTCTGCCAACCTAGCAGTTCAAAAGCATGTAAAAATGCAAGCAGAAAAATAGAAACCACCTTTGGGGGAAGGTAACAGCATTCTGTGTGTGTTTAGTCATGCCAGCCACATGACCATGGAGATGTCTTCGGACAGCACTGGCTCTCTGGCTTTGAAACGGAGATGAGCACCGCCCCCTAGAGTCAGGAATGACTAGCACACTTGTGCAGGGGAACCCTTACCTTTACCTTATAGATTAGTATTTCTCAACCTTGGCAACTTTAAGATAAGTGCTGGCTGTGGAATTCTGGGAGTTGAAGTCCACACTTCTGGAATTTGTCAAGGTTGAGAAGCACTGCTATAGGCTATGCACATTTGGCCAGAAAAGCAACATGCATGGTGTCAGTTGGGTGCTACCTACAGCACTGTCTTTTTAGAGCTCTGTTTCAGTCTCGTATTCAGTTGGAAAGGGAAAGGCTTATATAGGCATTCTGCTGCAACCCTTCTTTGTGAGTCAGTGTGTGTGTGTATTTATTGGAGGTAGGAGTAGGAATATATGTAATTAATCGAGTTGGCCCCTGGATGCCCATGTAGGTAGGTAGGTAGGTAGGTAGGTAGGTAGGTAGGTAGGTAGGTAGGTAGGTAGGTAGGTAGATTGGTATACAGACAGACAGACAGACAGACAGACAGACAATTTATGACAGCTTTACTCATCTGTGGAAAGCAGTGAGAAATAAACTTACAAACCTAATCCAGTTCAGAACTTGAGGGATCTGTATCTTGGGGTGGGGACCTTGATACAGTGTGTGTTGAGTCCTTGGGGTCATTACATGTCAGAGTGTGCACAGTGTGACTATTTTGAGACAACCCAGGATCAAATCCAGTAAACAGAGGCCTGTCTTTCAAATAGTGGTTTATCTACACGGAATATATACATACACATACTAGGCAAAGTCAGGCAATCAATCATCAACTATAGCACACAAGCACACATGGAGAGAGAGATAACGCCCCAACAAGGCCTCTCTTATAATACAGTCTCTTAAGATGGTAAAGAGTCAAATAACCCTCATTACTACCATCGCATCATCATTACAACATTACAATAGCTCATTGCTACAAACGCTACTAGTACCATTACTGCTACTGCTGCTGGAACTGCTCCTAATTTCATTTTCTAGTGACTCTGTATATTCTGTCTCATTATTTTCCATAACATCCTGCTAACCATCTCTTGATTGTATATCCATGCTATAGTTGATGATTGATTACCTGGCTAATAGTGTGTATGTATATATTCCTTGTAGATCAACCACTATTTGAAAGACTAACCTCTGCTTACTATTTTTTTGCTCCTGGGTTGTCTCAAAATAGTCACACTGTGTGTACTCTGAAATGATGATTCTGCCATTATGCAGAAATGTTTGGCTTCAGTTCTATTTGGGAGGTTCTCTCTTTTTACCTTCCTTCAACAGTGAGACCAAAAACAAGAAGATTTTCTGGCTGATTTTCTTTTCCTTTTTTTTTTAACCTGCCACAGGATGATGTTCCTCTCCAAAGTATGAGTAATGCAGGAGAAAAATAGTTGTCCCAGTTTTGTCTCTTTAGTGAAAGCTTAACGGATTCTCATCCCTTGAGCTATCAATTCAAAGCTTCATCATAGCGCTGCCAAAAAAGAAAACCAGTGCTTTTCTCCTATTTCGCTGGAATTATGAGGCCCACCTTCACCGTTTCTATTCATTTCCATGTGCGTAGTGATAAATACCATTTAAAAAAAAGATAAATAAGATGTTATTAGCACTTTGCTGGCAAGAATGTGTGAGGACTTATGGATAATCTAAGGGGGGAAAACGCCTTATTGAGCAGAATTTAATTAGTGGAATTTGTTCTGTGAAGGAGTTTTATATGAAGTTCAGGAAATATGAATTTAAGGGAGAGGAAAGGGAAGGGGGGGGGAGAAGAGAGAGCTTCTGATAAATCTATTCACTCTCCATTTCTTTCCACACACTACTTTTATGTGTGATGAAGGGGGAAAAAAAGTATGTCATTAATTCTACAAAACCGCATGGCCGGTTTGACAAGATAAATCAGTTGATCCCATTTATTCAACATTAGTAGGTCCCACGGTACAACCTGTGTCTTAATAGTCTCAACTCGGAAAAAGCACAATGACAAGGAGTAGTTGGTTCCGAGTTGTGTATAATTAAGCACAGGAGACTGCAGTCCTTTTCAACCACACAAACTCGGTGGCTCATTGAAAAGAATCCTACTTTGGACTGGTGGGAGCTGCCTTTGGTGAACAGGGGAGAGCAGTAGAGATTGTAGCTTCGTGGTGACCTCGAAAAGACCCCCAAATGTTTGATTGAACTTCAGTGGAAAAGCCCACAGGGGCAGAATAAGTAAAAAGGGTTCGTCAAAAAGTTCATTTCTATGTAAATTATTAAGTATAATATCTTATAAGGATTACATTTCATATTCTCCTTCCTAATAATGGGGCGGGGAAAAGGAACGTGGGGCTGGTAGGGGCCATTGTGGTTCCCGTGCTCATTGTTGTACGCAGATGGCTCTCTTCCCATCTAACCTGATTTCTTTAAAACATCAGAGTCATAGGATCGATTGGGAATTTTTAAAATTTATTTATTTGATCATTGATAGGTAAAGGTAAAAGTTCCCCTCGCGCATATGAGCTAGTCATTCCTGACTCTAGGGGGCAGTGCTCATCTCCGTTTCAAAGCCGAAGAGCCAGCGCTGTCCAAAGACATCCCCATGGTCATGTGGCTGGCATGACTAAACGCCAAAGGCGCACAGAACGCTTTTCCCTTCCCACCAAAGGTGGTTCCTATTTTTCTACTTGCATTTTTACATGCTTTAGAACTGTTAGGTTGGCAGAAGCTGGGACAAGTAACGGGAGCTCACTCCATTACGTGGCGTTAGGGATTCAAACCGTCAAACTGCTGACCTTTATGATCGACAAGCTCAGTGTCTTAGCCTATTTTTCACCACAACAGCAACCAAGTGAGGTGGGTTAGTTTGAGAGACAGTGCTTGGTCCAAGGCAAAGGTGGGTTCCTACCAGTTTGTACCAGTTTGGTAGAACCGGTTCGTCAAATCTACCGAACCGGTTAGAAGAGGTTCCACCAGAAAGCAGGCCACACCTACAGAAGAGGTTCCAAAATTTTTTGAAACCCACCACTGATACAGACACACACAAACACACACACACACACACACACACACACACACAGACTCACACAGAGAGAGGAAGAGAAAGAAAGGAAGAAAGAAATAAAGAATAAAAGAAAAAAGAAAGAAAAAGTGAGAGAGAGATGAAAGAAAAAAAGGAAAAAGGGACAGAGAGACAAAAGGAAGGGGAGAGAGAGAGAGAGAGAGAGAGAGAGAGAGAGAGAGAGAGAGAGAGAGCACATGGCTGGCAAGCCACTCCCACAAAAGAGAGTAGGTTCCCACAGAGTAGGTTCAAAAAATTTTTGAAACCCACCACTGGTCCAAGGACACCCAACTGGCTTTCATGACTAAAATGGGTCTTGAACTTGAACGTAGTTTCTTGCTTTCCAGCCCAGAACTGGTTCCTCCCACATGACTTCAGTCCTACTCAAAAGTGGTTTTTTTGCATAATTTATCCACTCCCTTTACTTCACTAAAGGTAACCCTGGAAAGAACATCGTCCCTACCCATTTCTCTGCTTTTTCCAATCTAGCGAGTGGGAGCCGTAGAAAACTCTATATGGCTTCTGGTTCTTTTCTAACACGCTTCCCAGAGTACGAGCCCAAATAGTGAAACAAGTACTCGAGGCATCATTATTCATGCAGATGATCTTTGCAATTCAATACAGCTAATTAGTAAAATGATGGAGGAAATTAGGAGTTGCTGCAGGTATATTAATATTAATAAAACAGCTTTGCAGCTTTGTAAAATAATGATTGGCTGCCTAAGATAGCAAATAGTGGCGAGGCGCGAGGCCTGTTCACACAACTGATGGGGCATGTACTTGAACCAATTTAAACAGGGGAAGCAACGAAGAGGGGAAAAAGAAATGTGCATGTTAACGCAACTCAAGAACTTAAAATAACCTTCGCTTCGGGCTATAGACTGGATGCCTGGAGGAAGCAGAAAGCTTTATTCTTGTTTAGCTTATCTTCGCACAATGAGGTTCAGGGTTTCTAAGCTTCTGTACGAATCCATTTTGGGATCCAAGAACTCCAGTTTTGGTCCTAATAAGAATATTGAGCTGTCAGGTTCTTGGGGACTTAAAAAAATATTAGCAGCATCAGGATCTTAATTAATTCTGAGAAGTATCAACTATGGATGTCGGGACGGCAAAAGAAGTGAAGGATAGATATGCTAAGTTGCAGTATACCATGATTCTAATTGATGGAACTTTTCCTACTAATTTGGGGCTAAATTAGAAACTGTAGAGGATCTCCACAATGTGTTTTTCCAAAAAAATATTGGAGATTGAAGTTAACAAGTTGAGGCTTCTTTATTCCTGCTCCAGTTGACTGGGATTCACTCAAAGAGACAGAAGATATCTTACTTCACCCATTCATTCATTAGATGGCATCAGCAATGGGCAATATGAGTTGGTTCCTCAGCTACATAGGCTCCATAGAGGGGTGAAATCCAGCAGGTTCTGACAGGTTCTGGAGAACCGGTAGCAGAAATTTTGAGTAGTTTGGCCAACCGGTAGCGGAAATTTTGAGTAGTTTGGAGAACCGGCAAATGCCACATCTGGCTGGCGTCAGAGTGGGGTGGGAATGGAGATTTTGCAGTATCCTTCCCCTGGAGTGGGGAGGGAATGGAGATTTTGCAGTATCCTTCCCCTGGAGTAGGGAGGGAATGGAGATTTTGCAGTATCCTTCCCCTGGAGTGGAGAGGGAATGGGGATTTTGCAGTATCTTTCCCCTGGAGTGGGGAGGGAATGGAGATTTTGCAGTATCCTTCCCCTGGAGTGGGGAGGGAATGGGGATTTTGCAGTATCCTTCCCCTGGAGTGGGGAGGGAATGGAGATTTTGCAGTATCCTTCCCCTGGAGTGGGGAGGGAATGGGGATTTTGCAGTATCCTTCCCCTGGAGTGGGGAGGGAATGGAGATTTTGCAGTATCTTTTTTTGTGGGGAAAAAGGTGTGTCTTATAATCTGAAAAATACAGAAATTAAAAGAGAGAGAGAGAGAGAGAGATACACAGGGAGAAGAGAGAGACACAGAGAGAGAGACACACACCCACACCCACAGACAGACAGACAGACAGACAGACACACACACACACACACAGACAGAGACAGACAAACACACACACACACACACACATACACAGCACTAGCTCTCAATTTTGGAAAATCATATTTTCCAATGTTATTGTTGTTGTTGTTGTTGTTGTTGTTGTTGAAACTGCTTAATGTGACAAATGGTGGCTTTAATAAAATGTCATGTGAGAAGATGGAGCCAGCCTGTAGAAGGAATAATAGATCTCTACAATCTGACATGTTTTGTGACATATTCATGAAGCGGCGAATAGCAGCAGATTCCAGGAAAGCATTTGCCCATTTGTCTCACAAACACTTCAAATTATTCTGGGAAGATTGTTGCTGTGTCTGAAGTCCTTCTATCCTTCAGGAGACAGACAACTAAGTCAGGCTGAGTATCTAAAGAGCGGTGATAAGCCCGGTCAACTTAAAGCAACAACAACAACAACAAACCAACAAAGACCAGCAACCTCTTGGTGAAGCTAAATTATGACTTTCTTGCAATTAATTCTAAAAATAGACTTCGGGTGAGTCAGATTCTGCTTATTGTGTTCAGACCGCTTGAAGCATAGAAAGACAAGCAAATAGGATGCCACAATAGTCCTTGTGATTCATAAAAATATGTACTCCTGTACAGGGGTGCGTTCTGGCAGTCACTACTGCCGGTTTGCTCATGGGAGCGCTGCTTCAATGCTTGATGTGCACTACGCACAAAAAATGTTCTGTGAATGCACAGAGGTAAAAAAACAAGATGGTGGTGCCTATGGCGCCACCCAGAGAACCAGTTCAGGGGCATGGCAGGCCTGGGTCGCCACTGGTTGCAGCGACTCAGGTCACCAAACCACTACTGGTTCAATCAAACCAGTCCGAACCGGTAGGAACCCCCCACTGCTCCTGTATAAATAGGAGACCTCAAAGGGAGAAGAGGAAATAAACCACATTTTAAGGCACCCTTAGGTATTCAGTTCCAGATCTTCTCATGTTTTGGGAAAGGCCCAAAACAATATTCTAAATACCATATTTTTCGGAGTATAAGACGCTCCGGAGTATAAGACGCACCTTAGTTTTGAGGGGAGGAAAATTAAAAAAGGCTGAAGGGTGGTGGCCAGTGGGTGGGTGGGGCTACATTCGGTGCATAAGATGCACCCAAATTTTCACCCTCTTTTGGGGGGGGGAGGTGCATCTTATACTCTGAAAAATACGGTATATTCATTTCACTTGTGATGGGTTTCAGCAGAAACGAGGGTGAACCAATGGGGGGAAAATACCCCATTATTATGTCCCAAATGTGCTTTTTCAAGAGGCAATATGGGTTACCTATTTATCTATTCACATTTCCATGCTTTCGAATTGCTAGGTGGGTAGGCGCTGAGGCAAGTAACAGGGTACTCACCCCGCTGCACAGCACTTGGGTCTCAAACCCAGGCTGTCAACTCTCCAGCTGACACACTCAGTGCCAACACACCCACACACACACACCAGGATGAGGCAATGGCAACCTAGTTTAATGATCCCAAAAGAACTACATGGATGTAGGGCCCAGATGTTGAGTTTAGCTTGAGGGTGTTAGGCCTGCAGCCATCTTTTCTTTTGGATCTTTGGCCTGCCACACTTTCTATTATTCTACTATGCATTTTCTATTATGGGAAAGTGGGAGGGGGGAATTATATGGAGTTAGATACTATGTAGCCATAACAAAATGCTTTCTAGAAAGCCAAGGTCATCCTTTGTCTTTGCACCTCTGCACCTGACCGGGACTGGATGGGTGGAACTGCCAGCATGGCAGTGGATGATTGGGCCATGTGATGGACTTGTGGGTGTGGGGGCAAGATCTTGAACTTTCAACTAGGTGGGGGAAACTGGGAAGCTTTCAGATTCGGGTTTTCCCAGATGTGCCAACATGGCTCTCTTAATAAATTGGAACTTTGAGCAATACTTTGCCTTGGACTCTGATTTACTTTTGGGTGCTATTTGGAATCCTAACAGAGGGTCTTTATTTAATTCCACCCAAAGTCTGCCTCCAAATAAAGAAGAGATAACATTTAATCGCGACATTTTGCAGCCTTCATACCTGTACTTGTTTGAGTCTCTCTATTTTGGAAGTTCTGGGGTGCTTCTCAAGTCTGAACCATATGCCGGTGTTCAGAATTGACACATTGAAGAGCCATTTTCTCCCTCAGGGGAAGGCCAGGTTTCAAAACAGAACGAAATGTGTGAACACTTTCGAATACAGAGGGCCATGAAGTAGCTGCCTTCAGGGGCCGAGAATATATTCTCTACTCTTGTATATCATGGTGCAATTATGTAGCTTGTAAAAATACTGTCTTCGGTGTCCCTCCATCCTGCAGAGAGCCTGCTTCTTGGTTATTGATGGCTAGAGGCATGCTTGGTTTCGAAGTCTGTCCAGTGATGGAGAATTCCAGTTTCTCATCTCAGTTTGTACACCAGAACCACTTTAAAATTAGCTTTTGTACTAGGGCCTTAAGTCATATTCGCACAGGAAGAAACTCGTGGGTTTTTTGCTAAATGAATTTCATTAATTTGATGGATGGGATTACCTGTATCTATATTTGCCCTGTAACTGTTCTGACTTAGGCTTCCCAAAAGCACGAAGCCAACTCTTCATCCTGATAAAACCCCTTTTATTTACCTTAAAGGGAATTCCTCTCCAGCAAAGTCCCGGCAAACAGCCTTTCAAGAGATTTCACAACTACAGACCTTGATCAGGCTTGGAGAGCTGCCAAGCCGATATCTTCCAAACGCCACGCTGTAGTAGCAATTACTTGTCTAGAAGGCAGGAACAGATCTTCACACTAATGAATTGAACTAATTGTCTCCTGCAAACTCCCCTCCTCTTTCATTCCTATTTATTCCCTATAGGATGGGCCATTCACCATCCACCTGTGGCTTTACTTCCAAGTTGGCCTTTGTTCCTTAGCTGTTCCCTTCTCCTGGCAGCTCTGCGCAGGCACATAGTGGGAACAGGCTCCAGCTACTCTTCTGCCCCACTAATGTCTAACTTTGAAGGCAGCTGATAACTGGCATATGACTCTGTCCCACTCTCTGGCTCTGATGCAGAGCCCTTATCCGAGCCTTCTCCAGACTCCAGGACTGGCCCATCTTCCTCCCCAACCTCCTCACTGTCCGAATCTGCTGCCAGATCTGCTAGCTGCTGGTGGGCCACAACAATAACACAGAAATTAGAGAATTGTTTGAAATTAGGATAGATCCTTTCTTCCTCTCGCATCGTTCCGAGTTCTCTTTCAGCAGAAGATGTTGCTGCCATTCTGTACTTGGGAAAACAGAGCCAATTGTCAGCTTTCTTCATTGCTCTCCTTTTTTTAAAAAGAAATGGAAAAGAAAAGGGGGAAGGAAGATCCTAATTATTCACCCTGCACCACAAAGCGGAAGGGAGTTTGAAGTTGTGTTTGATTTTTTTCTCTCTCTCGATAGCCTGTTTACTGGAAAGAGAGGATATGGGAGACTTCCTATCGGAGGTAGTGCTTATGGTCCTCTCCTTCTATAGGATGTTCCTAACACTGCCGTTCAGAAAGCAATATTAGCTCAGCCAAATGTACAGAAAGGGGGAAATATCCTCTGGTTATTGCTAGAAACAAGAAAGACGACAGACATGCCCAACAAACCTTTAGCAGACCTGCTGGGAGGGGAGAATTCAGAATATTACAACAATGCTTCTTATGGACTCGGTTTCTTTGATCCTTTTTATGGTGGAAGGAGAGTGTGACTAAGGATGTGGGGAAACAGAAGCCGGACTGATTAATGTCTTCCGTTTGAAGGAAGCTTCCTGCAGTTCCTACCAAAATTCAGCCTGAGGTTTGGCTGGAGCCAAATTGCGCTGAATTCATTTGGCCAAGCACTTCAGGACTTCGGCTGCTAGGAATGCGAGCAGAGAGGGCTATAATAAGGCTCTGTGGAATTCATTACTGCAAGATGTGGGGCTGGCTAGCCACTAACGTGGATGGCTCTAGGAGTCAGGTGGATAAAGCCACGGAAGGCAAGTCTATCAAAGATTTAAAGATGCAGTGTTACTCTGCAACTGGTGGCTGGATGCCTCTGAATTTCTGTCTTCTAAGCAGCCTGAGGCAGAAATATTTGGACTTGTTCTTGTTCTTAAGTAACGTGCACACAATGTGCCCCCAAACAATGGGTGTGGGAAGGTTAGATGTGGCTATCCACTCAATCAGTCAGAATAGGACAGGAAGGGACCTTGGAGGTCTTCTAGTCCAACCCCCTGCATGAGCAGGAGACCCTATACCATTTCAGATAGATGGCTGTACAGTCTCTTCTTAAAAGCCTCCAGTAATGGAGCAGGAAGACAACCTGTTCCACTGAGTAATTGTTCTCCCTGTCAGGAAATTTCTCCTTAATTCCAGGTTGTAACCCTAAGCTTAACCCTGTATTAAGGCCTCTGCATCCTGCCAGTGGAAGCCAGAATGGAGTCTCTGCTTCCTTCTGAAGTCTGAAGGACTTTTGAAATCTTTTGCCTAGTCTGCGTGTGAGCAATCTATGCAGAAACTACACCCAGTCATAGGTTACAGAAAGTATTGAGTTTTATCTTCTTCCATGTGCTGGTTTGGAAATAAAATACACATTTGGCTGTTCAAGAAACAAAAAAGACTGCTAATATCTCCTCCTCTTCCTCCTCATCCTTCTTCCCTTCCCCTCCTCCTTCTCTTTTTTCTCCTTCTTCTCCTCCTTCTCTTTCTCCTCCTCCTTTTCTTCTCTTCCTTTCCCTTCCCCTCTTCCTCCTCCTCCCCTCCTCCTTCTCCTTCTCCTTCTCCTTCTCCTCCTCCTCCCCTCCTCCTCCTCTCTTATATTTTTTTCCATATCCCTTCTAGTATCATTTGGTCTCCCTGCTTTATTTTATCTTATATTTTCAGTTTTAACACACACACACACACACACACACACACACACACACACACATGCACACACAAACATACACTGACATTTCTCCCCTGCTGCCTCCTACACACAATTTCACTATATCCAGTCCCACTTTGCAGTAAATATTATCTGCCCAAAAGAGCAACAGAAAACTGATCTGACTCCCTAGAGTGCCATTTCTCCCTAGCCTTTTCCATTATTATTTTTAATTAGCTTCCATCTGTAATTACCAGCCTAGACATTTGCCAGAAAGAATCTCAGAGACAAAGGTCTCTCCCCTCCAGTACGACAAGATCAGTAAGGTTTGGGGGAAGAAGCTTCTTCTGCAGATGGACAGATGTGGCCAGGATTCTGTGCATTTTCCAGAGTTTAGCAAAGCTGGGTTGAGCTGTCCTTTAAATCACCCGGGTGTAGTAAAAACAGCATCCCCAATGAAATGTTGGCACATTTACCCATTTGTTTCGAAGCCAAAGGGACAAATGGAATTAAAAACAACAAGGAATACTCTGCACATCTGGACAGAAAGACCAGAGGGAGATGCTGAGAGTGAAGGGGGGGTGGGGTTGAGCCAAAACCTTTGAAGACTTGTTCTTCCAAAACTAGCCACCAACAGGGTTTTTTTTTTTTTTTTTTTTGAAGTTCTGACCCACATATGCGTGCAGAGAACTTGCTTAGGTGATTTCCTCCAACAAAATTGCTTGGAGAAATTTCCCAACAGTGTCTCTCCAGAAAAAAAAAGCAGAAATTGCCCCAAAAGTTCTTAAGACCATAAGTCCCCTTAAACAGGGACACTTGTCCAATTTCCAAGGAGGGGTAAACAGGAAGAATTCTCAACTAAAGTCTTCCTTTGGAAGCTAATGGAAGTGTGGGAAGCTTGGAAGGCTGCAGATGCTGGAGAGAGGATTGCACAATGAGAAAGAGGGCATCCACCCATCCTTTTGGCCACCTGATAACTGAAGAAGCAGCAGAAGACCGCTCTGCCCCAGTGACAATTTTACTAAACTTTGTGTAGGTACAAGAAATTTTGGAATCACGTGATTATTTTTAAAAATACACAGGCCACTCTTTTGAAGTCCATATTTTGGACAGAGAGGATCGCTGGTTTGAAAGAGACCATCTACATCAAAATTGAACAGCGCTCTCTCAACAGAGGGGGAGGGATACAACATCATCTATCTCCAATCTACAACACAGTCCTTTCAACAGCTCCAAGAAGGCCCCCCCATTCATTTGCACTACTCAGGTGACCCTGATGACAGAGATAAACCTCCAGGTGACCTTAATGGCCCACTAAAAGGATGCAAATGACCAGCCGCCTGCAAGGAGTATAAATCCTTCCATTCCCCACCATCCATTCAGAGCTGAAGGAGCTTCTTGGATGAGAAGCAAAATGCCTTCAAAGAAAAAAAACAACAGAAAGTCTAGTTCTGGTGTAGGGAATTGCTTGAAAGCAGGACAAGAGACTTTTAGCTACCGCTATGCACTGAAGACACGTTTGATTTTGACTGTTTATCTGGACACCTTGGAAAACTTTGATGCTGCCAAATTTCACATAGTCCCAGGCTAAACCAGGGACAGCCAACCTTTTGAGTGGCAGGGAGAACACTTGATATTTTGTATAGACTAAAGACCACAATGGGCAACATGACGATGCAAAATGGACTAGACTGGTGGCCAGTTGTGAAGATGCTCGTCTCCCACTCAGAAGGTTGAAAGTTCAATCCTATGTAGTGGCAGATGTTTTTTTTTCTCTCAAGGCACAAAGAGAAAATATTTACTGTGAACTCCATGTAGGTGTCAGGAAGGGCATCAGGCCAGTAAATAGTCACCTCCATTCAAGTCACCCCAAACTGGCTGGAGGATAGATTGCAGAATATGAACACCATACAAACCAGGTTAATGAGTCTATTGGAAATCTCCCATGCTGCACCAAGGGCAGGGAAATAATTGGAGCAGAGTGCTATTAATAGCCTTCATGGAAAATAAAGGAATGCCTTTATGGAAGGAAAGAATAGATTTGATAATAAGACGGTACAGACAAGGAAGTTAGATTCAACACAAAAGCATCTTCTCTGGTTGGCCAGCCAGGCAAAACACTGGGACTCTTGCTCACATTCAGCCAGGCAGCTGCTTTTGTTTTTAATTAACAGCCTATGAAGATCAGCTGATAGAGGTGCAGTGCTAATTAAAGCAAAAATTTTAACCAATGAATATGTTCTTCTACTTGTCTTACTGCAGCTCTTCTTTATTAATTGCCGAGCCTCAGAGTGTTGGCTGATCAAGACTTTTGCTCTTTCAGTTTCTCCCAAGTTATTGACACAATTGCATTTAACTAGTATTAGCTCCTGGTTAGTACAATGTCTGAAAAGCAGAATAACAGAGTGGGAAGGGACCTTGGAGGTCTTCTAGTCCAACCCCCTGCTCAAGCAAGAAGACTATATACCATTCCAGACAAATAGCTGTTTAATCTCGTCCTAAAAACTTCCAGTGATGGAGCACACATAACATCTGGAGGCACCTTGATCCCCTGATTGTCAGGAAATTTCTCCTTAGTCCTAGTGGTTCTCTCTTTGATTAGTTTCCATCCCTCGCTCCTTGTCCTGCCCTCAGGCACTTTGGAAAATAGGTTGACTACCCCCTTCTTTGTGGCAGCCCCTCAAATATTGGAAGACTGCTATCATGTCCCCCTTAGTCATTTTCCTTAAAGTAGACATACCCAATTCCTGCAATCACTCTACATATATCTATGGAGCAGTGGTGGGTTTCAAAAATTTTTGGAACCTCTTCTGTAGGTGTGGCCTGCTTTCCACTGGTGGAACCTCTTCTAACCAATTATTTGATGAACCGTTTCTACCGAACTGGCATGAACCGGTAGGAACCCACCTCTGCTATGGAGATTCTCAATCATCCAGGTCACGATTGTCCCAAAGGTGCTTTTTTTCAAGAGGCAACTGGACTTTCTGGTTTTTCTTTGAAGGCGTTTCGCTTCTCACCCAAGATTGGGCCAAGAAGCTTCTTCAGCTCTGAAAACATTCTTCGTATGTTTTAACCTCCAGTCCTCTTCTTTGTTGCTCTTCTCTACACCCTTTCTAGAGTCTCAACATCTTTGTTATAATGTGGCAACCAAAACTGGATGCAATATTCAAAGGTATAACATTTCCAAGTTATGAAAAAGAGCCAAGGTGAAGGAACTGACAATCCCATGTCCACCCAAAAGGTTTTGGGTTTAGTGAACATTTGACTGATTTAGACCAATAAGCAATGGTTTAATAGAGAGGAGTTAGACCTCAATAAGCTTAGCGAAGGGACTTCCTTTTCAGATATGAATAATTTTCATGAATATTTATTTTATTTATTTAGTTTGTCGAACATGTACAAGATAACAGGTATAAATATAAACATGGACATGAACAAAGGAAACGGGTACAAATAAATGGGGACAGTCGGATAGTAGGCACATTGGTGCACTTATGCACGCATCCCTTTACGGACCTCTTAGGAATGGGGTGAGGTCCACGCTAGACAGTTTAAGGTTAAAGTTCTGGGTGTTTGAGGATGTAACAACGGAGTCAGGTAGAGCATTCCAGGTGTTGACCACTCTGTTGTTGAAGTCGTATTTTCTGCAATCAAGTTTGCAATGGTTTACCTTGAGTTTGTATCGATTGTTTGCCCGTGTATTATTGAGGTTGAAGCTGAAGTAGTCATTGACAGGTAAGACATTGTAGAAGACAATTTTGTGTAGTATGCTGAAGTCAGACCGTAGGTGAGGTAGTTGCAGGTTGTCCAAGCCCAAAATTTCAAGCCTGGTGGGGTAAGGGATTCTATTTGAGCAGAGGAGTGGAGGACTTTTCTCGTGAAATCCAAAGACTTTTAGTTTTGATGTGGTTGATTTTAAAAAAGTAAATGTGAACTCTGTGTGTGTGTGTGTTTGTGTGTGTGTGTGTGTATAGTTGTTTGGGGGAGTTGTTTTTTTGGTCCTTTCTAAATGGAGTAAGCTGTTAACATGGAATATGGTTGGGAGCAATAAATCCAACTGGAAGCGAGTAGCTTGCAAAAGATGCTTTCCTTTGAAGGAAGATTTAGATAGAGAGGAAATGTGCCTAGCTGGCAATATTCCCTTGCTCCTGCCAGGTTTTTAAAGATATATTTTTGTGTTTTAATGAAAGGATATATATTTTGGGTTCTCCCTCCAACCCAATCCGAGACTTTGCAGTCATCGTATCAGGAGAAGACATTCCAGCTTAGTTCGCTGCATTTGGGGAGGGGGAGAAGAAACCCAACCCCACCACTCTCCCTTTTCCAGCATGTGATCTAAAAGCATCTATTGAAGAAGGTGATGATATTGTCAGGAAATGTTTTTCCCGTTCTTCATCTCCATAGCAACTCCAGGTTCTTTAGTGTCACAAAGGTAGAAGATGTTTTCTGTGGGACCAACAGCACTTGAAAGCAACATCACATGTGGATGGACCCAACCCAACCACTGCTTTCTAACAGGGTTTCTCCATCTTGACATTTCTTATGAAGCGTGGACTTCACCTGCATGCTGGCTGGGGAAATTCTGGGAGTCCACGCATCTTCATGTTGCCAAGACTGAGAAACATTGCTTGCTAATGAAATCACTCTGAATTATGAACATGCAAGTGTATGATTTTTATTATCCATTCTTGAAATGGCTCTCCCAACAGGGATGGCTCCAGTTGTTGGAGGCTGTAGGTTTAGAGATGGCTGATTTCCTAAAGATGTGTCTTTTTTCATCTGGGTCATCACAAATATGATTTCGATCTGTCCTAACTTCCTTACTCTCTGCAGATAGAAAGAATAGACTAGAATAGTTGAAAGGGACCTTCTAGTCCAACCCCGTGCTTAGGCATCACTTCAGACAAGTGGTTATCTAACATCTTCTTAAAAACTTCCAGTGTTGGAACATTCACAACTTCTGGAGGCAAGTTGTTCCACTGATTGATTGTTCTCACTGTCAGGAAATTTCTCCTTAGTTCTAAGTTGCTTCTCTCCTTGATTAGTTTCCACCCATTGCTTCTTGTCCTGTCTTCTAGTGCTTTGGAGAATAGTTTGACTTCCTCTTGTTTGTGGCAATCCCTGAAATATTGGAACACTGCTATCATGTCTCCCCTAGTCCTTCTTTTCATCAAACTAGACATACCCAGTTCCTGCAACTGTTCTTCATATGTTTTAGCCTCCAGTCCCCTAATCATCTTTGTTGCTCTTCTCTGCACTCTTGTAAAGTTGTATCTATAACTATAGATGTAACTATACATGTGGTTGTATCAATATTGTTTTTGTATGATTGTAGTTTAGACAAGCTATTTGACAACTGGAACTAAGCCATAAGCAAAATGTAAATCCTCACCTTTACTGGAACTGGAAAAACAGCAGCCTGAATGTGTCACCATCTGGCTGTACCAATCAAAGATTTTAGTTCATCAGTCATCCCAATGTCTGATGGGGGAGGGGAAATCTTTTTCTCAGGGAGCATTTGGTAGAACTCTACACAAAGGATCTTCATGCAACAGGTCATTCTTGTTGGATTTCTTTTTTTAAAAAAAACCAAAGTATACCCTGTTGCTGTGGAAGGACAAAAAAATACCCAAGAAAAACTTGGCCAACTTGTCATACAACTGGAAAAAAAATCCCGATAGCAGAGAGAAAATTCAGATAAGAATTTTGCAGATATTCCTGGGTGGTTCAGAATGTCATTTTCTGTGGAGGAATAACACTCTGAATGTGCTCAGAAACAGCTTCCTTTTCTTCATAGAATCTACACTCCACTTTGATTTGAAAATAGATACAGGAGTTGAACTTTGACTCAAATTAAGCCTTGGTTGGATTTTGGGACTATGATTCTTGCCTGTAATCCAATAAAGCAAGGAATGCTGGTTTGACCCTTTGCAATCTACATCTTGTGTAGAATTTATTACTCTAATTACAATCCTGGCTGGCATTTGGGACACACTATTAATTGGTCACCAGAGTCCCCAGCTGCCAATGTCCAATTTCTCCTGAAGTCCCTTTTAATAGCTGTGTGGCGCGTCGCATTGGAAGAAAGCTGGGAAAGCAAGAATATAACTATTGGCAAGTCGAGAGAAGCAGAAAAGTGAAGCAAACAGGATGGGAGAGGAAGCGTTAGAATTAATTCTCTCTCCTATACCATGCAGAACATAATATAATTAGCAGCCAGAAATATGTGCAAGTTGAGAAAATGAGGTGGGGGGGGGCTGGGGGCTGGGAAGGGGAATACATTCCAGATGGAATAGAGGAGAGACAAAAAGGGGATGGGGGGGAAATGGAAGGGCAAGCTAGGATTTGGGGAGGGGCATTTGTCCTCTTCAAATCAAGCTCCCTTGAATAGTGGTGCTGTCTGCATAGGCTAAATGTCAGCGGAGCAAATGAAATTATGACATGTATTGCTATATGGAAACCCAAGGGTGGGATTCAGCCGGTTTGGATTGGTTCGGGTGAACCGGATGTTAATTTTACTCTGGTTCACCAAACTAGTAATTGCAAGGAATAGCTGACCTCGCCCACCCCGCCTTGCCCCTCCCAGGAGTCTCCACACAGCCAGTTTTGGATGCGAGATAAGTGCAGGGCTATGGGAGGGCGAAAAACAGGCCTACCATAAGTACCAGAGGTCTGGAAACAGGCCTACAGAGGGTCTCCGGAGCCCAGGGGAGGCTGTTTTTGCCTTCCGGGAGGCTCAGACAAAGCCTCTGGAGCCCAGGGAGGGCCAAAAATGGGCCTACTTGAAGTTCTGGAAGTCCGAAAATGGGCCTGTTTCCGGCCTGTAGTGGGCCTGTGAAGTCTAGGGGAGGCCGTTTTTGCCATCCCGAAGACTTGAGAAAAACCTCCGGGGCCTGGGGAGGGCAAACACATACCTCCACTGTGGTGCAGGAGGCTGAGTAGGCCACACCTACCATGGTCACACCCACCCAGCAACCAGGCAGAGAACTGGTTGCTAACGCTTTTGAATCCCACCTCTGTGTAAACCGGTGTGCACGGGTTTTGGAAGAAGCCCTGAACCCCTACAGGCAGTCCTCCACTTATCACCTCAACCAAACCCAACATTTCTGTTGCTAAGCGAGGCCGTGGTTAAGGGAATTTTGCCCCATTTTGGGACCTTTCTTGCCCCTGTAGTTAAGGGACTCACTGCCGTTGTTAAGTGAGAAACACGGTTGTTAAGTGAATCTGGCTTCTTCATTGCGGTTGCTTGCCAGAAAGTTGACAAAAGGGATCCTGGGCTGCTGCAACCGTCATAAATGTGAGTCAGTTGCCAATGGTCTGAGTTTTGATCCCATGACTCTGGGGATGCGGCAACGGTCGTTATGATTGAAAAACTGTCGTCACTTTTTTCAGACAATTTTGGTCTAACTTCAAATGGGTGACTTCTGCCAATCATTAAGGAGACTGTGAATTCTAGTCCTGCCTTAGACATTAAAGCCGACTGGGTGACTTTGAGCTAATCACCAGGAGCCTGTGAGTTCTAGTCACACTTAAGCATGAAAGCCAGCTGAGTGATTTGGGCCAGTTTTACTCTCTCAATAAGGTTGAGAGAGTATAACTGGATATAACAAGGAACAAAACAGAACAGAAAAGAACAGAACAGGGAAATGGCAATGGGAAGTGATGGGATGGGAAGGATTAGGATTAGTTTTAGGATTAGTTTTAGGATTAGTTTTAGGATTAGTTTTAGGATTAGTTTTAGGATTAGTTTTAGGCTAGAATAGAATATTGGAATGTAGAATAGAATAGAATAGAATAGGCAACAGAACAGGAAACAGAACAGGAAATAAAACAGAACAGGAAATAGAATAGAACAGCATAGCGTAGCGTAGCATAGAATAGGAAACAGCAGAAAATAGAATAGAACAAGAAACAGAACAGGAAAAAGAACAGAACAGGGAATAGAATAGAATAGAATAGAATAGAATAGAATAGAATAGAATAGAATAGAATAGAATAGAATAGAACAGAAAATAGAATAGAACAGCATAGCGTAGCATAGAATAGGAAACAGCAGAAAACAGAACAGAATAAGAAACAGAACAGGAAAAAGAACAGAACAGGGAATAGAATAGAATAGAATAGAACAGAAAATAGAATAGAACAGCATAGCGTAGCATAGAATAGGAAACAGCAGAAAACAGAACAGAATAAGAAACAGAACAGGAAAAAGAACAGAACAGGGAATGGAATGGAATGGAATGGAATGGAATGGAATAGAATAGAATAGAATAGAATAGAATAGAATAGAATAGAATAGAATAGAACAGAACAGAACAGAACAGAATAAAACAATGAATGGAATGGGGAATGGGGAGTGGGGGACGGGACAAGACGGGACAGGACAGAATAGTGTATACCTTGGAGGTCTTCTAGTCCAACCCCCTGCTCAGGCAGGAAACCCTACACCCATTTAGGATGCGGTATTGTGTTGGCCTCCCTGTTTATAAGAACAATAAAGGTGGGGTGTAAATAATTAAAAACAAATTAGTGCAACCGCATCCCATCACCAGGCTCTAAATTATGCCTGGCTATCATGGCATCTGCTGACCGAACCAGAAATAATGAGAGTGAACTGAAATGCAAGTTAAGGAAGGCGGCCGGCTGGATCACGGGGCCGAGACGAAAAGGAGACTGATTAGTTTGGATAGTGCATCGAATGAGGTGAGAAGGAAGGCCTGATAGAAGCCCAGAGGGAGATATATTGCTCTATCCAGGGTCGCCTCTTGCCACGGACACAACTGTTTTTCATTGCTTCCCAGGCTTCAGCTTTCCACCTATCAACCTCTGTCTACACAACATCCATTTACATATCCCTTTTGTCTCCAGGGGCTGGTTCATCTCCATACCAAGCCAAGCACCACACACCTTGACAGGAAAGTTCCTTTATTTGTAAATCATTCTACTTAGGCCTCTTGCCCTGTTTTGTTTCATTTTTCCAGCAGTGTTTCGGAAGCAGGCGGTATGTGTCACTTTTTTAAATTATTATTATTATTATTATTATTATTACACAATTGTATCACAGCGGCCAGTTGTTTCGCCGGATTTGGCATTGGTTACTAGTCGGGCCCCACCCAGGGGCCTAGGACGTCGTAACGTATTTTCGTAATATGCGTGCAGATCCAAGCAGTGCGGCTTTTTGCATTTGACTGATGGTGATTTTGTCAATTTTTAACTGTTTTAAATGTAATTCCAGTGCTTTTGGAATAGCACCCAGTGTGCCAATTATTATTATTATTATTATTATTATTATTATTATTATTATTATTATTATTATTATTATTATTATTATTATTATTATTTATCCAGAGGGGTAAACACTGATTTACACAATGGACTAGAACAATCCCAAGGCAGCCTATAGAGAGGATGCCCATTTTTTTTTTAAAAAAATGTAAGGGATGGAGAGGGTAGAAATTGGGGAAGGAGGAATCTAACTGCACCTCCTTTGTTAGATCTAGGCCTTTGGAAAACAATCCTAGGTCATTTCAATATGGACTAGCTGATAACCTGGCGTTGCCCAGATATTTATTTACAGGGGGAAAATGTCCGGACGAAATGTAATTTCTAATATTGGATTTTCCCCCTTATCTGAGGGAGCCCCCTTGTGGAGTTCTGTGAAGCCGTTACCCTGGCAACTCCACTGTGCTGTACAATAGAAGCCATTTTACGGAAGTACAGTAGAAGCTATTTTAAGGCGCAACAGGCTGTATTTAAGGCACAACAGGCAGAAACACACACACTGAAGGGTGTCTTAACTTCCCACAGTATTTGTTTCCAGAGAGTAAGTCATCTGTGTACCAAGTTTGGTTGAAATTGCTCAAGGCATTCCAGAGTTATGCTGGAACACACAGACAGACAGACAGACAGACAGACAGACAGACAGACAGACAGACAGACAGACAGACATTTTTTAATGTTGATTATGTTTTTGCCTTCTTGCTCTGCCATTCTCTCAATCTTTTTTTTTTTTACCTTTTATTTTTTTAAAAAATAGCACACAAACTAGGAGTGGAGCCATTAATATGGACCAATGGTACTCCGTTCATAACTGAGATGGGATTGGTATATGAGTGTACTTTGTTAGGGGGCGTCAATGGCTCAGTGGTTAAAGGCGCTGAGCTTGATAGCCCAGGTTCGAGACCCAAGTGCCATGCAATGGGATGAGTTCCCACCACTTGCCTCAGCTCCTGCCAACCTAGCAGCTCAAAAGCAGGCAAATGCAAGTAGATAAATAGGTACCACTTTGGTGGGAAAGTAACAGCATTCGGTGTACCTTTGGCATTTAGTCATGCTAGGTCACATGACCACAGAAACCTTTACCTTTAGTGTACAATAGCTTGATTTGGGCTTGGTAGGTTAAATGAACCCAAGAAATTATGACTTACAGACAGACCACTTTCTTTTCATTGAAAGTTCACCTTTTCCACCAGGAAAAGGTTGAAGGTTGCAGGTTACAAATTATTAGGATATTAACTATCCTGTTATTAATAGGATATTAATAGTATATTACTAATCCTATTAGACAATCCTTACCTCCTCCTGTATGCAGAAAGTTTGAAAAGTGTGCATCAATTTTTTTCTCTTTCCCCCCCCCCCAAAGTATGTAAACTGTGATTTCAATCTCTGCTGTTGATAGAGACTAGTGTTTAGATTAATTGGCCCATGGCTGTTGTTTTTTTTCCAAATGAAGAGATTAGAGTAGTTGTGTATGATTCTATAAATCTATATCGAAGAAATCTATATCCTTAGATGCAGCCACTCCATCCTTTTGGCATTTGAAAGAGAAACTTTGGTGCTGGATTAGTTTCTTGGATCTACTGTAGATTCTAAATGGAAAGGGAGAGAAATAGGGGTTCTTTTTGAATAACATGGGGCAAAATTAACTCAACAACTGTCTTGCTTAGCAGCAACGGAAATTTATGAGCTCCTGCCTGAAATCCATTCAATAAACCCCAGTTGTACAAACCACAAATCAAGGCCTCTGTGTGTGGAAGTGGCTAGTTCAAGACCAGGGTGGGAATATGATTACCAAGCATTTGCAAACCTTAGCAGCTCTTCGCCAGCCTAACCAAGAGTAAAGAGTTGTCGGAAGAATAAAATGTTAATATTCAAAATTACGGGCAGGATTGTCCCTGCCCGGTTTCCCTTGAGGCTACACCCAAACTAACTCACAATCCAGCTGGAGAGGGAAAAACCGAGAATGTGGTTCCTCGAAAACCTTTCCAGCAGGGGGATTTTATTTATTTTTTTTGACATTTGCTGCTTGTCAAGAAGGCGAAGAAAAAGTTATATTTGCTGCAATTCCCTTAGGAGGTGCCATATACCAAACCCCTCCATTATTTTGTCTAGTTTAGTATTGTCTACACACCCGTAGGTTTTAAAAGCGGGAATTGCCTCCCTTCTCGGCTTAACTGCAAATGCCAGGGATGAAACTTTTCCCCCATGCCAGACACGTATGCCCGTCGCAAGTTGGTGGGCCTGCTTCCATCTGCTCCCATTTTTCTCACAGGCGAAGAGCTGAAACTTCTTTCGGGCTCCGTTGCAAACAGAGAGAAACCCAGGGAATATTCTCACTTTTTCCTCTCCTCTTTTGTCCTTTGCACTTTCCCCACAAATTGGGTCCCTAAGGACTCTTCCATATTTAATGCTCTAAAGCCTCTAGCTGAATCAGAAGTTGGAGGGTGTGTGGGGGGGGGATGCTGTGTTCGCTCTTGTTTGTGCAGACTGCAACCGTGTGCTGTCTTGGCAAACTCCGTAATTGGAAGCTTTGCTGGACAAGAATTGGTATTCAGGCAAGAAAATTTGCCCTAAGCCTCAAGGAAAGGGAAACCCTGGCTTTGCAAATTGTTTGCATCTATTTAACAAACACAAGGAAATCACAGTCTTGCTTTCGGTTTCCCAGTAAGGGGGTGAAATTCCAACCCTGTGTGCCTTAATCTTGAATGATCCCACTGGAAGACATATCCTTCTGGGTTCAGTTCCAAGTGGGGGGAAAAAAGACACTGGATTCATGGAAGTTGCTTGGAAAAAATGTTTATGGATGAACAGGATCACATGCCTTGAAGAGCCGAGAGCCGAGGTGGCGCAGTGGTTAGGGTGCAGTACTGCAGGCCACTTTAGCTGACTGTTATCTGCAGTTCAGCAGTTCTAATCTCAACGGCTCAAGGTTGACTCAGCCTTCCATCCTTCCGAGGTGGGTGAAATGAGGACCCAGACTGTGGGGGCGATATGCTGACTCTGTAAACTGCTTTGAGAGGGCTGAAAGCCCTATGAAGCGGTATATAAATCTAACTGCTATTGCTAAGATCTTGGGTGAAGGAAAAAAAAGGGGAAGAGATGCTGAGAGTGTCTGAATTTTATGCCCTCTCTGGGCTTTTGAATTGAGCTTGTATTCTGATTGGTTGTCAGACTCCCATGGGGCCATGCAGGGGCAACTCTGTAGGCTGTCCTAAGTCCCAGGCTTGGTTGAGCCTTGCTGGGTGATGCAATCTTCCCTGGTGTCTTGTGGTGAGATGGGTAGAGGGCTAATCCTACCTTTGTTGCAGTGGTGGGATTCAAATATTTTAACAACCGGTTCTCTGCCCTGATGACCAGCTAGGTAGGCGGGGATCAGTGGTCATGTGACTGGGTGGGCGTGGCCAACTCAACATCACTCAGGTTGATGGGCGCTTCGTCTTAGCTGCTACAATGTAACAAGGGTTAACTGGAGAGGCAGTTTCTGTAAGCAGGGCAATCAAGATTAGGCTAGAAACAACACCAGAATGTTTCCTTCCTTCCTTCCTTCCTTCCTTACAGGATTAGCCCTGTAAAGTGGGGAAAAACAAAATAAGATTTCTTCCAACAACCGGTTCTCCAAACTGCTTAGAAAGTTAGCAACCGGTTCTCCCGAATAGGTGCGAACTGGCTGAATCCCACCACTACTTTGTTGCATCTTGGGGGGGGGGGCATTTGCTTATAAATAGACCTAGCTATCTCTTTATCTCTTAAGTGCGGACATCTACTGTGGGCTATTGAGGATGGTGGGGGCTATTAAGAGTGAGTCTCCTCCCTGTCTAAAAAAACATGTTTCTCCATTTCTCATCCAGGGAAATATCATATTCTGCCTTTGTAATATTTCCTAGAATATTTAATTTTCCTAGGAGAGTGGTGGGTGCTAACTTCCTACAATCCAATAATATGTGCCTCTATTAAATCTTGCTGAGGTTGTCTTGTCTCCTCAGTAGAATACACAGCTCCTTTTATTATTAAGGTCTGGAAAACCCAGGCTGAGCAGAGTGTTCGTTTAACATTCCCCCTGGGTCTCAGCAGATGGACTCACCTGACAAACCGTATCTGGGCTTGGAAACTAAGCAAGATCAAGCTTGGTTAGTTAGTACTTGGAAGGGGGGAAATGTCAACAGGAAACCACAGGGCTGGACAGCTGAAATGGAAGGAGGAAGTCACCACGGTGTAGAAAAGATGTGGAGACTCTAGAAAGAGTGCAGAGAAGAGCAACAAAGAGGATTAGGGGACTGGAGGCTTAAACAAATGAAGAAAGGTTGCAGGAACTGGGTATGTCTAGTTTACTAGAAAGAAGGACTATGGGAGACATGATAGCAGTGTTCCAATATCTCAGGGGTTGCCACAAAGAATAAGGAGTCAAACTATTCTCCAAAGCACCTGAGGGTAGAACAAGACACAATAGGTAGAAACTAATCAAGGAGAGAAGCAACTTAGAATTGAGGAGAAATTACCTGACAGTGAGGACAATTAATCAGTGGAACAAATTGCCTCCAGAAGTTGTGAATGCCCCAAAACTGGAAGTCTTTAAGAAGATGTTGAATAGCCATTTGTCTGAAACGGTATAGGGTTTCCTGCCTAGGCAGGGGGTTGGACTAGAAGACCTCCAAGGTCCCTTCCAACTCTACTATTGTATTGTATTGTAAGTTGAAATAATAATTCTAAAGAAGGACCAAGTCTAAACAGTTTGGCAATCTTGCTAAGAAAGGTCATGGTTGTCCCAAAGGTGCATTTTTCAAGAGGCCATATCTTATTAATAACAGGATAGTTAATATCCTAATAATTTGTATCCTGCAACCTTCAAACTTTTCCTAGTGAAAAAGATGAAATTTTAATGAAAAGAGTAAGTGAATTAGTCTGTCCGTCCATCCATCCATCCATCCATCCATCCATCCATCCATCCATCCATCCATCTATATCTATCTATCTATCTATATCATCATCTATCTCTGTCTACCCATCATCTATATCTATTTATATCTAATCATCTGTCTATCATTTATCTATCATTTATTTGTTTGTCTATCTATCATCTGTCTCTATCTTTATCTATCTATCTATCTATCTATCTATCTATCTATCTATCTATCTATCTATCTATCTATCATCTATCTATCTATCTATCTATCTATCTATCTATCTATCTATCTATCTATCATCTCTGATCTCTGAAGCTATCTATCTCTATCTCTATCTCTATCTCTATCTCTAACTCTGTCTTTATCTCCATCTCCATCTCCATCTCCATCTCTATCTCTATCTTTTTCTGGTCCAGAAAGTCCAGTTGCCTCTTGAAAAATGCACATTTTTTATGTAATCACTGGAAGTCAAGCTCAAATGAGATTTGAGATTCTTTATCATATGTGAGGTTCTTAGTGCTTATAAGCTTGGTTGTTTTCTTGCATCCGGTTCGTTACCCAACTAGGTGACATCAGAGGCGGGTTGATCCCGGTTTGGCCCGGATCGGGTCAACTGGTAATAGCGGTGGCAGGAAGCTCTGCCCACCTCTCGGATGCTTCTGCGCATGTGCAGAAGCATTGAGAACACATGTGAATGCGCATGAGCGAACCGGTAGTAAAAAAATAATGGACACCCATCCCTGGGTGACATCATCAGGGGAAATATTCTCCTCTATTGAAGACACTGTACTGCTTGTCAGTGTTGACCCTATCCATGGACTAACAATCATCCTCGACCATCACCACCCCACTCCGACCTGGTAAATTAGCCCTAGAGAATTTAGTAGCATTCGTTGCAAATCTGTATGCAGAGGAAATGCCCCTTCCCCCACCATGGCTGTCTTCAGAAGTATTTGGGTTGCAATGGTGCTCTCTGAGGTTGGTTGTTTTCTTGCAAACATTTCATTACTAAACTAGATAACATCATCAGTGCTTGGGTTGCAATGATTAGCATGGCCTAGATTCACCCATCTGGAAGAAGGTCCAGAAAGGCTTAGATGGTTCAACTTCCCATTTCCCTTCTAATTCTATTTTTCATAACTATACTGTAGGCTTCCCCAATCTGGCGCCTTCTCTCTTTCTCTGTCCCCCCCCTCCCCTCTTTTCACCCACTATGACCATCTGCTTTCTGGACCATGATGTCTGAGAAGAGAAATCCTAGAAAGGCAGAGAAGTGGAGAATGGGAGGTTGGGCTCATCCAAAGAAAAATAGGGATTCAGTGATGACTTCTCTTTTCCTAAGGTCAGAACTCCTGTCCAGACCTCACTAAATTCAACCACTTGAGTTTTAGGGAACTTAAATTGTCCAAATCCACAGCCCCACCATCTCAGCCCCAAATACAGGGAAGAACCTACTTGATGATTCAAAGTTCTCCTGTAGGCTGGAAGATGGGTGGGAATGGTGGCACCAGGAGACATGGACAGGTCTCAGCAACCTTCCCAGGGCATCCTTTGAGCAGGGCTGCAAAGTGTCCTGTGCATCGCAGAAGCCTGCAACTACCCTCCCTCCCTCCTCCCTCCATCTTTTCCTTTGTTCCTTCCTTGCTTCCACCTTCCTTCCTCTCTTTCTTTTCTTCCTCCCTCCCTTCCTCTTTTCTTCCCCCTCTCCTTCCTTCCTCCCTCTCTCTTTTCCACCCTCTCTTCTTCCTTCTTCCTTCTCTCTTTTCCTCCCTCCCTCCCTCCCTTCTTCCTCTCTGCCACCTTTTTTCTTCCCCTTTCTTTCTTTCTTTCTTTCTTTCTTTCTTCTTTCTTTCTTTTCCTTCCTTTCCATTCCTCCCTTCCTTCTTTTCTCTCCCTTCTTTTCCTTCCTTCTTTCCTCTCTTCTTTCTCCTCCCTATCTCCCTCTTTCCTTCCTTCCTTCCTTCCTTCCTTCCTTCCTTCCTTCCTTCCTTCCTTCCTTCCTTCCTTCCTTCCTTCCTTCCTTCCTTCCTTCCTTCCTTCCCTTGCAAACCAATCCCCACCTGTCCTACTTTCTCCCGCGCCCAGCCCGCTTCCAAGACACCTAGTCCTGGAAGAGGACCCCGGACCAGCATCGCAACTCCAGGTCCAGGCGTGCGGGGGGGAGGGGTAATCGCCTAGCGGGGGCAGGTGGGTTAATGTTGCTCCCCTTCCTCCCCTCGGGGTAAGAAGCAGCCTCCGCCGCGGTCCCCGCGGGGCTCCCGCCTCCCGCCTGAGTCCCCGACCGCGGCGCGGGCAGGGTTAACGCGCGTGGGAGGGAAGGGGAGCGCGCGCTACCGCCGCCGCCGCTACCGCCGCTCCGGCGTGTCCTTCGCGCCGGGCGCTGCGTGTGCGAAGCCTCCCCGGTCGCTGTGGCTGCACCGGGGAGCCCGCGTCCTGGCCAGCGATGGAGGCGCTGCCATGACAACCCGTCGGTGGGCGCGCGCGGGAGGGACCGCGGAGCAGAGGCGCCCGGCGAGCGGGGCCAGAGGCGCGGGGATGCCAGAAGTGGCGGCATCGGCGGCGGCGGCATCATCGGCGGCGGCAGGCTCCTGCCCGCGTCTCCCGCCTGCCCGCTTCGAGCCTTGAGCCGCCGGCTGGCGGGGGCGGCCGCAGCCTTCCCAAGCAGCGGAGCCGGACGAGCCCGGACGGCCGAGGAGAGCGAGACGCAGGGCGGCGTCGGGGCTCCGGAGCTCCATCGCCCGCTTGGCTGGAGAAAGAGGGAACGAGCGCGCGGCGGAGGGAAGAAAACCCCAGCCGGGGCGCCTCCCGTCTCCTTCGGCTCCGCTTCTCCGCCTCGCCCGCCTCCTCGGTGGCGGCGCAGAAAGTTTTGCCGCCGGAGCCTTGCAGCCACTTAGTCCGGTTTTTTCTCTCTTTGGAAACCGGACCGAGAAGGACACCTCGGACAGCTCCCCGCTTGCCCCGGGACGGCCGGCCCGTCTGCAGCCGCCTCTCCCCACCCCTGGCATCCTCTTCCTGGACGCCCCGCCTCTCCGGAGCTGGATTTCTCCCGGGCGTCCCGATAACCGTCGAGCAGCATCAGCGCTTCGCCGCGTAAAAGCGCCTCGGGATTGCTCTTGCTCTGCGCTCGCCCCTTCTCCGTCAAGCATCGCCCCCCCGCTACTGGCGTAGTCTACCTTAGCTTGGTGGAGGGACGTGTCTCTGCATCCCAGGATGGGGGTCGGTGGGGGCTTGGTTCTGCCCTGGCGGTGCCTGGTGGTCGTGTGTCTCAGGCTGCTCTTCCTTGTGCCCGCAGGAGTGCCGGTGCGCAGCGGAGATGCCACCTTCCCCAAGGCCATGGACAACGTGACGGTCAAGCAAGGAGAGAGCGCCACCCTCAGGTAGGAGCAGATCGCTTTGGACTACTCTTTGATGACCCCCCCCCGGGGGGTCTTTTGTTATTGGGGGTGCGGGGGGGAGCGTTTCCCGGGGGGGCGTTAAATCGCTGACCAGCGGGTGTGGATCAATTGGAAATGGACCTCTTCCATTGTCCCAAGGAGCTCCTGCTAGTGGCACTGCCTACCCAGGGAGTTAGGATGTGGTACCCAAGCATAGAGTTGCTTGCTTGCTTGCCTGGCTGGAGAGGCAAATTCTGGGGAGGATGCAAAGACCTTGCCTCGGGGTACAGGTGGTGGTGGTGGGGGGCGTTGAAAGACTTTTCAAGGCTGGTGTGCATCCTTTAAGATGCTGTTGTTGTCCTCCTTGCTTGGTCGTTGTAGCCCTGGTGGAGGAACTTACGATGGGAAGTAGTGTGAGAGGGGAGAGAAGGGTGAGGCCTTTCTTTCTGTGTTTTTCAATGGGGCTTTGGGCAGTTGGATAGCTGAGTTTGTGTGATGGGCACCTTGAGAAGAAGTTCTCGAGATGGGTTGGGTGCCAACAACATGGGCATGGACCATGTCTTGTGAACCGATGGGTGAGAAAACAAGGGATAGGTTCTGCCCTGCATTATATGCTCTTCCTCTCCTCTCTCTCCCTGCTCCCCAGTGCCTGCCTCTGGTTCTAACTGGTTTCTGGGGTTTGGATGTCTCTCCCGAGATGCCATCGATTGCTTTTATATTTTCTGGACCCATCCGTTCAATATCAAATCAGTCCTTTTGACTCCTGGAGCAGCTCGGATGAATTCCGATAGCCTGGTTCTCTCTTCTCTCGCACGCAGTCAGTTTTGTTTTGCACTCCTTGGCTGAGAAAGAGATACAAAGGGGCTCATAAACAGATGTCTTACTCTTGGTGCCTGCGTGGGTGGGTGGGTGGGATCAACCATTGCTGCCAACTTTCTCTGTGCCTTTCCCGAGTAAATTTACAAGCATGGGGCTTCTGCAAAGGAAAAAGAGGGGGAGATTCTTGCTCTGGAGAAGATCCTCAAAAGCATCCGTGAGCTTGCGAGGATCAATGGGCTGGACTGATCTTCTATATAGAATAGAATGGAATGGAATGGAATGGAATGGAATGGAATGGAATAGAATAGAATTCTTTATTAGCCAAGTGTGATTGGACACACAAGGAATTTTTCTTAGGTGCATAAGCTCTCAGTATACCTAAGGAGAATAAAATACATTAAGAATAAAAATACTTAGTGGTAGTCAAGGTTACTAAATAAGCTATCAAATCGCACTAGGAAACAAATAAAAACAATATAAATTGAAAGATACAAGCAATATGGTTATGGTTATAACTGGGGAGAGATAGATAGTAGGAAGGAAGAGAAGAAGAATAGTAATACAGTCTTACTAAATTATTGACAGTGTTATGGGAAATAGTTGTTAAGCAGAGTGATGGCAGTCGGGGGGGGGGGAACTGTCTGTGTGTCTGGTTGTTCTGGTGTGCAGTGCCCTATAAGGGTAGGAGTTGAAACAATTTGTGTCCAGGATGTGGGGGGTCTGTATATATTTTCACAGTCCTCTTTTTGACTCATGCAGTGTACAGGTCCTCGATGGAAGGCAGATTGGTAGCAACTGTTTTTGCTACAGTTCGAATTACCCTCTGAAGTCTGTGTCTGTCTTGTGGGGTTGCAGAGCCAAACCAGACAATTATGGAGGTGCAGATGAGAGACTCTGTAATTCCTCTGTAGAAATGAATCAGCAGCTGGACTTTTTGATCAGAAGGATCCAAGGGATGGATAGCATAGCACTTGTACCAGAATGAGAACAGGATGAGTTTGGGAGTGTCCGAAAGAGGAATTAATTCGGCGAGTTCATTTAGAGTCTTCTGAACTGGGTGTAACACGCATAGTTGAGAAGTTAAGTGGTCCAAAATTGAACTGAACCATGTTGCTCGCTGAGTAGCTACCAGTGGAAATAATCCAAGTGGGTCAACTGGGATGAAGGTCTTTAAAGGCTGCCCAACAGTTTAGTAAGTGGTTTAGTAAGTAGAACTCCTAGCAGAAAACCCTGCCAATTCCAAAACTGGACCAATCCAGACAGGTTTATAGTTGGCTTTGGTTTGATCTAGAAAAGCAATTGTGTGCATTGGTTTCTACTGCTCAGGACTGCTTTTAATATTTTATTCCCTGCACCTCAATTCCATGTTCATACATCATAGAGAAAAGAGGTACTAAAAAGACGGAGCTTTCCACGGTCTTCATGAATATGTGCTTTGGTGTTTGGGTGTTTGTGATAACCGAGGTTTCTAATCTGTGGCTATTGTTATTTCATTAATATGTATTATTGGGCAATGGGGGAATGGCACAATGCTCTGCATTATCTCACAGTGAACTGAAGCCCCAAAGCCCGGGTAGATGGTTTCATTTCTTCAAGAATTTACAGTGAGGATTTCACATTACCCTCTGTATCTTTTATAGTAGCCTTGCTCACCAAGAAATAAGTCCAGGCTTTTTGTCAATTCTAGCCTGACGTGTCCATCATCCATCTCTCCATGCAATGACTCTGAGCTTTTTTTCCAGTTGTAAAGATAAGGTTTCTGAAAAATTTATTTGGACAAGCCCTTCCATTCCCACCCCCTCTCCCAATGATAGTCCTGTGCAGTAGGTGGCACCCCAAATCTTCTCATCAGCTTTCATGGACAAATAAGGACAAACATTTAAGCAGCTTTCTGTACTCTACTGATGGTTTGTGGAAAGGAAGAGACCGTTCAGTTTCCCCCAGTAAACTCAAATCTCTGTCTGCCTCTGTCTTTCTGTCTCTGTCTCTCTCACTCACAAACACTCACACACACACACACACACACACACACACACACACACAGGGGGGGGGAGAGGGAGGGAGAGAGACTGATTTAACCAGGTCCACTGGAGAGGCTCAGTGGCTAAGACGTTATGCTTGTTGATCAGAAAGGTCAGCAGTTCGGCAGTTCGAATCCCTAGCATTGTGTAACAGAGTGAGCTCCCGTTACTTGTCCCAGCTTCTGCCAACCTAGCAGTTTGAAAGCACGTAAAAAATGCAAGTAGAAAAATAGGAAACACCTTTGGTGGGAAGGTAACAGCGTTCCATGCGCCTTCGGCGTTGAGTCATGCCAGCCACATGATCACGGAGTTGTCTTTGGACAGCTCTGGCTCTTCAGCTTTGAAACAGAGATAAGCCTCTGCCCCCTAGAGTCGGGAACAACTAGCACATACGTGAACCTTTACCTAAGGTTCACTCGGCTAAGAGGAAT
This sequence comes from Thamnophis sirtalis, assembly GCF_051295495.1. Classification (NCBI taxonomy): domain Eukaryota; kingdom Metazoa; phylum Chordata; class Lepidosauria; order Squamata; family Natricidae; genus Thamnophis; species Thamnophis sirtalis. The sequence goes on along the minus strand of NW_028261382.1, from coordinate 92,957,894 downwards.
TTATTTCTGCATGAACAAATGAGGACAAATATAAGCAGCTTTCAGTACTCTACTGATGGTTTATCAAAAGGAAGAGACCATTCAATTGCCACCAGTAAATTCAAATCTCTCTCTCTCTCTCTCTCTCTCTCTCTCTCACACACACACACACACACACACACACACACACACAAACACACACAAACACACACACACACACACCAAATGTGTTTAACACTAGTTGTTGCATCTCTTCAACTGTAGCTAGTTTCTGAATAAGTTGAGGGATTGCCAGTAGGATTGTCAGCCAACCCATTAGGGAGAATCCTTGGCATTGGGTCCTTGAGATGCAAGGGAGGCCAGCTTTGCTGTAGGATCTTGCTCTCTCATCAGCGATGACCAAAAATGCCAGAACAAGTCTCATTATCGGTTGGCTTTCTTCTTCATTATATTTTGTTTATGGACCCATTTCTGTTCTGACCCAGGCTTCCCAAGAGCAAGAAGAAACCTCCTTGTCCCGACAAAAAACCCTTTTATTAATTGGCTGTGAATTCTGCTCCTTCACATCCAGCAAAGTCTTTCAAGGGAGGATTTACAGTCACAAACCTTATCTGGCTTGGAGAGCTGCCAGGCCCATATCTACAAAACTTGGCAAGGAATCTCAGAGAGTCACAAACCTCTTTTATTTGCTCTGCGACATCCACCTGTGGCCTTACTCCCAAGTCGACCCCTGTTCCTTAACTGTTCCTTTCGTCTGGCAGCTCTGTACATGCGCACACTGGGAAGAGGCTCCAGCTGTTCATCTGCCTCACTGCTGTCTGACTCTGAAGGCAGCTGATAACTGGCATACAACCCTGGCCTCCTCTCTGCCTCCGACGCAGAGCCCTCATCCGAGCCTTCCCCAGACTCCAGGACTGGCCCATGTTCCTCTCCAATCTCCTCGCTGCCCTAATCTGCTGCCAGCTCTGGTAGCCACTGGTGGGCCAGAGCAATTTCCTGGCGTCCTTCAAGCCAAAGTTTCCAAGATTAGGAAAGGAAACCCTACCACTGAGCATGGTTGCGGTAGCAGGGCACACCTACTTTCACAGAGGGATTAATTTTAGCATTTCTCAACTGTGAAGCGGACCTCCCTTTGAGGAGCTACAGGGAGTGTCCAGGGTGGTATGAAATTAATTTGTTACAATACACCCACCTTTTCCCAAGGGCCATTCCATTTGGGTGTCCATTTTGGTGTTTGGATTTTGAAAGGGAGATATGTGTACATTAAGGTTGCGCTAAAGGGGGGGAGAATGACAAAACGTTTGAGGAACCCCCTGGTTGTTGAACCCACTGTGTTTTGTGAATCTAACCCATCTGTCCCCCCCCCCTTTAATGCATTGTCTAAACCCTTCAAGGAGGTTAATTCTGTAAGCAGTTTAAGTGTGTTGAAGGAATGAAGCCTCTGTCGAAGAGGACACACACACTTTTTGGAAATGGCCATTGCAGGGTTTTTTTTTTAATGGATGCAAATTTTGGAAGATAGAGGAGAGCAGGCCTTGCCCTGCAAAAGACTGACCGAGTGCTGGGGGAAGCCTCATTCAGTTTCTCAATGGCCCATTTGTTGGTCCTCCCAGCTGCTAGCTCATCATTTATCTCCCCCCTTTTTTCCCTGGGACAGAAAGATCCATTTGGGGTAGGCAGACAAATCACACACCACTATTCATGGGAGAGCCATCTTCTCCTTGGCCTTTTCCAACAGTCGGTCTGGTACTAACTATTCCTTTTCTTAACAGAGCAGGAGGGAAGATGATTAAAGTTTTGAATCCAGGGCAGATGGAGGGACAAGGAGGGAAAGAGAGAGATGGGTAGCCCAAACATGGTGGATATGTAGGGAGTGCAGAACTGAACTGTAGTCCATTCACATTCTCTCTCTCTCTCTCTCTCTCTCTCTCTCTCTCTCTCTCTCTCTCTCTCTCCCTCTCCCTCTCCCTCTCCCTCTCCCTCTCCCTCTCCCTCTCCCTCTCCCTCTCCCTCTCCCTCTCTCTCTCCTTCTTCCTCCCTCTCCCTCTCCATCTTCATCTCTCTAACAACTGATTTTTTCATTGATTTTTCAGTTATGCAGAAACCAACTATTAGCAAGCTGGCCATTTAAGCTGGAGACAGATGATATGGGTTTGGCTGTCATTGTCAGTCTGTCTATGTGTATGTGTGTGAGAGAAGAGAAAGACAGTCAGAGAGAGAAGAGGGGGGGCGGAAGAGAAGGGGGGAGAGAGAAGAAACACAGAGAGAAGAGGAAGACAGAGAGAGAAGAGAAAGACAGAGAGAAGAGAGAGTGGGGGAGAGAAGGGAGGAGAGAAGAGAAAGACAGAGAGAAAGAGGAGAGAGAGAGAAGAGAGAGAGAAGAGAGAGAGAGAGAAACAGACAGAGAGAGGAGAGAGAGAAAGAAGAGAAAGAGAGAGAGAGAAGACAGAAGGGGGAAGAGAAAAGACAGACACGGAGAGAACAGACAGAGAGACAGAGAAACGAAAGCAGTCAGAGAGAGAAGAGAGGGGGAGAGAAAATGGGGAGAAGGAGAGAAGAGAAGAGAGGCACAGAGAGAAGAGACAGACTGAGAGAAAGAAGAGAAAGACAGAGAAGACAGAGGGGGGGAAGAGAAAAGACACACACACAGAGAGAAGAGACAGACATAGAGAGAAGAGAAATATAGACTGACAGAGAGAGGAGAGTGAGAGTGTGTGTGTCAGAGAGAGAGAGAGAGAGAGAAGAGACAGACAGAGAGAGAAGAGAAATATAGACTGACAGAGAGAGAGAGAGAGAGAGAGAGAGAGAGAGAGAGAGAGAGAGAGAGAGAACAGGAATAGAAATAAGGGCTGAAAGTGGTTTGGTAGAAACTCCTTGACTTCTAACTTATACGCAAATACCATCTATTATTTCTGCCAAATAGATTTTAGTCTTGCCTCAAAAGTCACGCAGAACCTGTTGAAAGATAGAAGAAAAGCTATTTGCATGGAGCTCTGGAAGCAACACCTCAATACCAGGAAGGATTGTCTGCTGTCTTTATTCACTGAGGGTGTGCAAAGAGGTACTTTGAAATGTAGAGCAGCCCTCCGCACAAACTGTGCCGTGCTTTCTGAGTACTTTTGAGTACCTTTGAATAGTTACAGCGGTTCCTTCTTCCCCCTGTTTATGTAGCTGCTCTGGAAGGGGAGGAGGGAGAAAGTCCATTTGTCTTTCCTTTCGGGATGCAGCAACATGCAGCCACTTCATTTCTTTAAAGAAAAACGACTATTATCAGGATTACTGTAAGAATAGCTCAGCACTTCTCAATGTGCCTGGGTTTAAATAGATGTCAAACCGTGGTTTATTGACTAAACCGCGACCGGCGCGGTTTGGTCAATTCACTAAATCATAAACAGTTGACTTAGAAACAATGATTTGTAAGTGGCCAAGGCAAAACCCAAACAATCGCACTTCAGCTTAGCCGATGCTTATGAAATCGTTGTCTGAGGATGCGTGGGTTGTAGAGATGTAGTTAAAAAAGAGGGATCATACTTAAAAGATTACCAGGAACCCAGGAATGGGATGGCTTAAAAACAAGTGCAGTCCTAGGCTTCATTAATAGAGGGATAGACTCAGGATCACGTGAAGTGTTATTCAAAGGTTTTATTTCTTTTAAAACACAAATATTTCATCATTCGTCAATCATTAAAACACCGAAGTACAATTTTTTTGTATGCCCCTCCCTCCCTCCAACCCCCCAACCCCCCTCCTCCTTCCCCCCCTCCTCCTTCCCAGAACCCGGTATGGATTTTTAACAAACACAGTCTAAAACCTATTGAGAAAAAAGAAATAAAGAAATTAATGACATTCTACATTGACCTTAGCTTCTTCTTGCTGAGCTAACTTTAAACAATTTAAATCATTTCTGATCTTAAGCATAGGCTAACTGGAATTTCTTGGTCCCGTATTTATTTTGTATACAGTCAATCCATTTTTTTTCCAGTCTCGTTTATACCTCTCATTTGAGTGATCTTTAAGATATGCCGATATTTTAGCCATCTCGGCTAAGTTTGTGACTTTCAATGTCCATTCTTGGATTGTAGGCAAGTCTTCCTTCTTCCAGTATTGCGCCACCAACAGTTATACTACCTTTATTAGGTGCAGAATCAAGTTGTGAAGTGTTTATACTGCTTTCTAATGGCTTGGTAAGACAATGAGCTTGTCGATCAGAAGGTTGGCAGTTCGGCAGATTGAATCCCTAGCGCCGCGTAATGGAGTGAGCTCCCGTTATTTGTCCCAGCTTCTGCCAACCTAGTTCGAAAGCATGCAAAAATGCAAGTAGAAAAATAGGAACCACATTTGGTGGGAAGGTAACAGCGTTCCGTGCGCCTTTAGTGTTTAGTCATGCTGGCCACGTGACCACAGAGACGTCCTCAGACAACGCTGGCTCTTTGGCTTTGAAATAGAGATGAGCACCGCCCCCTGGAGTTGGAAACAACTAGCACATATGTGCGAGGGGAACCTTTACCTTTAAGACCACATTTGGAAAACTGCATCCAGTTTTGGTCGCCCCACTATATACAAAAAGATGTTGAAACTCTAGAACAGAGGTGTCAAACTCAAGGCCCATGGGCCAGATTTGGTCCATAGGGTGCTTAGATCTGGCCCACATGGGCTGCCCTGGAAACAGTGAAGGACAGGCCCACAATGCCTCCCCCAGTGAAAAGAGTTTTGGAAGGCCACAGGCAGACTTCCTGAGTTGAGTTTTCGGTGGCAGAGGGTTGCAGGAAGCTGTTGCAGAAAATGGAGCTCAGGAGCCTGTTTTCGCTGGCAGAGTGCTTGGGCCACCATAGGTACCCCCAACATGAGTGACGTTGAGCTGGCCACGCCCACCCCAGCCCTCTGAGGTTAAACATGACCCTGTTGCAGCCCTCAATAACATCAAGTTTGACATCCCTAGACTAGAAATAGTACAGGGAAGAGCAACAAAGATGATTAGGGGACTGGAGGATAAAACATATAAAGAACGGTTGCAGGAACTGGGTATGTCTAGTTTAATGAAAAGAAGGACTAGGGGAGACATGATTGAGGTAGCAGGCTGAACCAAAGTAGGCCTCAAGCCTGAACCAAACTAGGGTCTCATGATATTAAGCTTTAACTGTTCATATATAGAAATTGCAAACATTTCCTTTTAGGAAGTATGCACATGAAAACTGCTGAAGCAAAAGTCTCTATTTTAATGTATCTGCTGGCTTGACTGTAAAATCTGTCTGGAAAGAGACAATTTACTTCCTCAAATGTATACTATAGTTGACCGGTGGCTGACTATGTATTATTACTTCCTGTAGACACAATATTGCTGTAACTCAGGGGTAAATCTTGAGGGGTGTATCCAAAACTAGCGGATGGCTTTATCTGAAAGCGATAAACTATATAAAGGATTTCCTGCCTGTCACTCATTGTTCAGGCCATTTATTCTTTGCTATGAACCTGTGCAAATAAATTATTCCTCCCCTGAAGAGCTGGCTTGCGTGTCCTGTTTTTTCTCCAACATGATAGGAGTCTTCCAATATCTCAGGGGTTGCCACAAAGAAGAGGGAGTCAAGCTAGTCTCCAAAGCACCTGAGGGAAGGACAAGAAGCAATGGGTGGAAACTAATCAAGGAGAGAAGCAACTTAGAACTAAGGAGAAATTTCCTGAGTTAGAACAATTAACCAGTGGAACAACTTGCCTCCAGAAGTTGTGAGTGCTTGAACACTGGAGGTTTTTTTTTAAAAAAAGATTGGATAATCATTTGTCTGAAACGGTATAGGGCTGTGATGGCAAACCTATGGCACATGCGGCTAAAGTGGTATGCGAAGCCATGTTGCCCGGCCTGTGCGGCCTGCCTGTTTGTCTTGTGGGTTTCTGGAATGCGTGTGCACATTAGCTGTCCTTTACACGCTTGGCAGTGCTGAAAACTGGCCTGGGCCTGTGTGCTGGCCAGGAGACTTGGTGCTGAAATGTTTTGCCAACACTGGTAGAGGGTTTCCTGCTTGAGCAAGGGGTTGGACTAGAAGTCCTCCAAGGTCCCTTCCAACTCTGTCATTCTGTAGATGAGGAATAACAAATCAAACCCAGCATCCAGCTCCTTATATTTTGGAGCCTTTTGAGTAGTCTCTTCAGGAAAAAAAACAACACAAGAAGTTTGTGAACTGTCATTGGATCAGTAGCCCCTTTTAAAAGATCTATTCAGAATACTTCTCATCATTGAAGGGGCCTTCAGCCTCTCCTGTCGTTAAGGTTGAAAAAATAGCTTAAACATCTTCTACAAAGTCCTACTATTATAATACACCAGGCCATATTCTTGGCAGTTTCTCACTAAAGTCACAACTATGGTAAAACAGCACAGGAATTCTACAAGCAAATTACCACAGTTAGAATGAAAGAAAAACATTATATTATCTACAACGGATTCATAGCCTGAAGGGACTCATTATGCCTTCTTTCTATGGTACCAAGCAGATCGTACATTTTTCTCTCTCCACCCTCTCAGAAACAAGGTTGTTGGTACCAATAGCAATTTTTTTTTTGGGGGGGGGGTTGTTTCAGCCTTCAGACTTTTGAAAGCACATCACCTGAATGCTCTTAGGGCTGCAGTCTTTGTATTTTGCCAGCAGATGGCCAACTCTGATATTTTATTTTCATTTGCAGATGGTTCTTTTTTCCATAACTTGGAACGATGGCATACAGTTGCGAAGCCTGAGAAATAGGCGTATGAGAAGGAGGAATGAAAATGTTGCTTTCTCCTTTCTCCTTCTGATGTTCCAGATGGAAGCTGCTATTCCCCTCCGTAAATTATTATTTATTTAGCATATGGCATACAATGTCAGGGAAATCTACACAAGCTGGACACACGGAATAACAGGGTTGGAAGGGACCTTGGAGGTCTTCTAGTCCAAGCCACTGCTCGAGCAGGAGACTCCGTACCATTGCAAGCAAGTGGTTGTCCCATCTCTTCTTAAAAAAACTCCAGTGACGGATCATCCACAGCTTCTGGAGGCAAGCCATTGTTGGAAGAAATGCCCAGGTCTAGTTCCAAGCTGGGAGAAAGAACTTGGAAATGAAATGGAGGCTGATTAGAAAGAAGGTCCATTTATTGATGAACAGAACCACCAGAGTTTGTGGTTCTTGGACAGCTGACAAAATGGAGTTTAGAGTGGGTGGGTTTTGTACCTCCGGGATTCCTACATGGGTCATGTAGGGGTCATCACTGACTCTAGAGGCAAAAGTTGCAAATGCAAATCCTAGGTGCTTGTCTGCATAATGTAGTCCTGACAGCCTAGATTGCCACTTCATTTTGATCATTTTGTTTGCCTCTCGTCTGTCAGGGTCTGCTCCATAGGTGGGTTCCTACCAGTTTGCACCAGTTTGGTAGAACCGGTTCGTCAAATCTACCGAACCGGTTAGAAGAGGTTCCAACAGTTGACCCGGAAAGCAGGTCACACTTACAGAAGAGGTTCCAAAATTTTTTGAAACCCACCATTAGTCTGCTCTCTGCGCACGTGAACACAGCTAGGTTTCTCCTACCAAAGGGGTACCTTTTTATCTACTTGCAGTTTCAAACTTTTGGATGGGCAGGACCTATGGAGGAAGTGACAGGAGCTGACTCCGTTTGTGCTAATGGGAAATATCTGTTAGCTCAGGTGTAGGATGGAGATAGAAGTTCCTTCTCCAAGCTCTTGGGTTGGTTTCAGAACATTTCATCACCAGTCTAGGTAACTGCACTGACATTTCCTAAATTCCACTAAAGATGTTACCAAGCCTGGTAATGTCTATGGAGATTCACAATCAGCAAGGTCATGGTTGTCCCATAGGTGTTTTTTTCAAGAGGCAAGTGGGTTTTCCATTTTTTCTTTGAAGACATTTCACTTCTCATTCAGCTCTGAAGAAGTGTTCTGACTAAGGCTTCCTAAGAGCATGAATCAACCTCCTTGTCCCGACAAAAAACCCTTTTATTAATTGACTGTGAATTCTGCTCATTCACATCCAGCAAAGTCTTTCAAGGGAGGCTTTACAGTCACAGACCTTATCTGGCTTGGAGAGCTGCCAGGCCGAGATCTGCAAAACTTGGCAAGGCATCTCGGAGAGTCATGAACCAATTAAGTGAACTAATTGTCTTCTGCAAACTCCATTCCCCTTTCACTCCTCTTTTATTTCCTATGGGAAGGGCCATTCATCATCCACCTGTGGCTTTATTCCCAAGTCGAACCCTCTTCTTTAGCTGTTCCCTTCATTTGGCAACTCTGTGCATGTGCAAACTGGGAACAGGCTCCAGCTGTTCTTCTGTCTCACTGATGTCTGACTCTGAAGGCAGCTGATAACTGGCATTTGCCTCTGGCCCCCTCTCTGCCTCCAACACAGAGCTCTCATCAGAGCCTTCCCCAGACTCCAGGACTGGCCCATGTTCCTCCCCAACCTCCTCACTGTCTGAATCTCCTGCCAGCCTCTGCTGGCTACTGGCGGACTACAACAAGAAGCTTCTTGGATGAGATGTGAAATGTCTTCAAAGAAAAACAAGAAAGTCCAGTTGCCTCTTGAAAAAGCTCCTTTGGGAATGAAACATTCAGAAAACAACCCACAAGCTCAGAGATCAAACCTCTACCCTCAATTCACACCATCCCATGGAGCTGGGATTGAACCACCAAAGTACCAACCATTTCTGGTCAGCAGTTCCTGTGTGATTCAGGCACTGCTCCTCTGCATCCCCTTCTTTCCATGGAATCCTTTTATAACATTGCTGCTTTCTGGTAGTCAGTGGAAGAATAGTGATGCCAATGTCTTCTCTGCTGAATCTCTCCCAGTTTCCTAATTATGCTCCTGAACTGATGCCTTATCTCTCCTTTGCAAGCGCTCACTGCCTTTTAATCCTTAGTATTTATTTTTCATCTCCTCCTCCTCTCATTCCACTCTCCACTTCTGCCTTTCCTTTGCAGTCACTCTGCTTTCAGCCGTTACATCTGGCTCAGCTCTTCGACTGCGTTCCGTGATAACCTGCTGCCAAAAAAATAAAATAAAAATAAAAATAAAAAATCCTTGGGCTGCTTCTTGCCAAAACTGTTAGCCAAGTTATCTTTCCGAATCTACTTGCTGATTCTTGAGTTCAGGCAACCGAGTTGCCTGGGAATAGCCAGAGAGTTGACTCGGTGAAAACAGAATGGATGGGTTGGATGAGGAATTGGGAACCGAATGCAAGAGGCTACAGATAAGGATTGGTTAGACTAGAGGGAGGGATTGGAGTGCAGGGAATATAAGATAAGATGACTTGTGAGATGCAGCACGAGATAAAATAAAAATAAAATAAAATATTGACTACATGTCATCACAATCTTTCATGGTCCTTCAACAAATGGTTGGAAACTAACCAAAGAGAGAAGCAACCTGGAATTATTAAGGAGAAACTTCCTAATAGTAAGGACAATTTAAGGAGGGAAGGAAGGAGGGAGGGAAGCAAGGAGGGAAGGAAGGAGGGAAGGAAGGAGGGAAGGAAGGAGGGAATGTAGGAGAGAAGAAAGGGGGGAAGGTAGGAGGGAAGGAAGCAGGGAAGGAGGAGGGAAGGAGAGAAGGAGAGAAGAAAGGGGGAGGGAAGGAGGGAAGGAAGGAAGAAGAAGTAGGAATATTGTAAGATAAGATGGAATTATGTGATAGTAAGAAAGCAATTTCAAGTATATTATCAACTGTAGGGGGAAAAATTGTTATAAATACATATTATTAATAACAGTTATGAGATCACATAATTGTGAATGTATATATGAAATTAATTAATTAATTAATTTAAAAAAAACAAGGACAATTAACCAGCGGAACAGAAGTTGCCTTCAGAAATCATGGGCGCTCCATCATTGGATATTTTTAAGAAGACTCAGGTTGGTCACCAACCTTTCAGACTTCAAGGACCACTAAATTCATAATTTTAAATACCGCGGACCACTAATATGATCTGCGTAATATGACTGGCTAGTGGGGTGTGGCAAAGTCACGTGACTAGGTGGGCATGGCCAACTTGATGTCACTCACATCGAGGGGCGCCTTGCCAACCTCTACTCGCCACTCCTCCCTGACCTATCGGGCTTCTTAGGATCCCAAGAACAAGCAGTTGTTGGAGCTAAGCAGCCACCAGGAGAAAAAGTTGGAAAAAAAGAGGGAAAACCTGCGGGAGTGCAAGGCCAGGTACCGGCGCCTGGAGGCTCAGCAGGCTGAGATGGTAGCAGGTTCCAGGCCATGATGCTGTCCCACTGGAACGAGGCCCTCCAGCTCTTCACCACCAGCAGTCCTTCCCTCCAGGGTGGTGGAGGTGGTAAGATGTTCCAGAGGGCAGATGCAATAGCAGAGAAGGTCCTTCTCCTGGGCGTTACTAGCTAGAATAATTTCATGGATCAATTCAACCCTTTGAGGGTCCTTCTTGCCCAAAGGAGATAAGAGGAAAGAGATCCTTCTTGCCCAAAGGAGACAAGAGGAAAGAGATCCTTCTTGCCCAAAGGAGACAAGAGGAAAGAGAGGGAGTTGGTATGCCCACTATGGACTTTGGGTGGTGGGATTCAGCCAGTTCGCACCTATTCGGGAGAACCAGTTGGTAACTTTCTAAGTAGTTCAGAGAACCGGTTGTTGGAAGAAATCTCCTTTTGGTTTTTTTTCCACTTTACAGGGCTAATCCTGTAAGGAAGGCAGGAAGGAAACATTCTGGTATTGTTTCTAGCCTAATCTTTGTTGCCCTGCTTACAGAAACAGCCTCTCTGGTTAACCCTTATTGCATTGTAACAGCTAAGGTGAAGCGCCCATCAACCTGAGTATTGTTGAGTTGGCCATGGTCACATGACCACTCAGCCCCGCCTACCCATCTAGTCATTAGGACAGAGAACCGGTTGTTAAATTATTTGAATCCCACCACTCGTTCACTCGTTATCAGTATGTATCCAAATGTATCTGGGTAAAAACCCTGCCCAGGGAATGTAGACTTGAAGAAATGAAAGCTTCAACCGTCATGTTTTACACCAAATGTATGAATGAGGATGAATTAGCCGAGAGCGTGTTGGAAAATCAAACAAAGCTACCATTCATGTCTGTACTTGTGGATCTCCATTTCCCCTCCATTAGCAAGTTTTTTTTTTTTTTTGTTGAGAGGAGATGTGTGACATTGTGTTGTGGATAATGGGTGTCATTCATTGGTTTGGGTTGTTTATCCCCCTTCCTTTTAATTTCCTAGCAAGGTTCTAAATGCACTGGTACACGCGATGCAAAACCATGCATTGCTATAATTAAACCAACCACAGAATTGCATGTGGGAATATAACACAGTAACCGAGTTTAAAGCAAGCGTGCTTTAAATAATTTCAGAGCCATAGTCAAGGTGCTTTTGATCAGGGCTGCATCTCCTGTCTCTCTCCGTTCTTAAAATAGGTGAACATTAAAATAATAATAATATTTTGTGGCACCGACGCCAGCTCAATCTATATCGCCACTTAGAATCCAGAAATAATTGCACCAGAGTCAGGGAGAACAATGTGATATCTGCTGGAATCAGTAAGCAGTTTATTGTGTGAAAATTTGCACCTCATTAAAAAGGTGTAAGCCTTCCCTTGGTCCAGATGGAAGGCTTAAAGCTGTAGATCTTATTCTGCCTCCTTGCTCCAATCAACACCTTCTCTCTTGAACTTCTCTGTTGTGAGATTTGCACTGCTCTACTGCACACCCTGCTTCTTCGTTATTTGGGCTGGCTGTCTCAGAAGGTGAGGTAGACCCCTCCTGGGAGGCCCAAATCTGTCAAATTTATTGAGACATAAAGGAAAAAGGGAACTGTTCTGACCCAGCTCCCCTTCTGGCAAACCTTTTGAAGTGAACTCAAAAGAAGCCTTTATTAGGAATGCCGGTAGCCACGGCAAAAGTTTCTCTTTCAACGCAGGCTAACAAGTCCGTCCGTCCGGGAGATTAATAGTTGTCTACCACATCTACGCACCTGCCTTTTATCCCCAGAGTTAGGGTGGAGCCTCACTAACAGCAATGGCTCTTCCGTCCCAAGGACCGGCCCATAGATTTCCACTGCTCTCCTCTCCTCTGCCTTCTGCACATCAGGCACTGGGCCCAGCTGTTCCTCCTCTTCCTCATCAGCCAGCTCCAGACCTGGGGGATGTTGACTCTCCATCTGAGGGCTGACGGATGGCCCAGGCTCCATCTCTGTCTTTCTCTCTGCCAGCTCCATTCCCTCTCTTGACTCCCACTCCTCCTCTGATTCAGCTGCTGGAGGGGCTGGCCACAACAGGAATGTTCCTTTTTACATGAGGTCAGTTCCTGGTGCATCTGGTCATTCCTTTTTTATTATTTGTTTTCTTCAACTTGTTCTGCAGCCTAGAGCCTCGCAGTCTCCTATCCCAAGTGCCAAACAGAACCAAATTTATTTATTTATTTATTAGTCTTATATACCGCTTCATAGGGCTTTCAGCCCTCTCTAAGCGGTTTACAATTTTTTTAGCAAATTGTCCGGGTTCTCATTTCACCCACCTCGGAAGGATCGAAGGCTGAGTCGACCTTGAGCCGGTAAGATTTGAACCGCTGAACTGAAGATCACATTCGCTGGCTGGGGAATTCTGGGAGTTGAAGTCCAGACATCTTCAAGTTGCCAAGGTTGAGAAACATTGGTTTAGAGTTAAATCAGCAATGGAAAAAAAAGTGACTCACAACAGTTTTTCCATACTTAGAACAGTTGCAACCTCCCCAGGGCCACGTGGTCAGGATTCAGACACTTAGCAACTGGCTTGTATTTATGACAGTTGCAGTGTCCCGGGGTCATATGATTCTCCTTTGACGACCTTCTGACAAGCAAAAGTCAACAGAGGAACCAGATTCTCTTAACAACTGTGTTAATAACAGCTACAGAGATTCACAACTGTGGCAAGAAAGGTTGTGCAATGGGGCAACGTTCACTTAACAACTGTCTTGCTTAGCAACAAAAGTTGGGGGCTCAACTGATCAAATATGGGGCTCAAATCCAGCCATCAGCTGGATGGAGTTTGTCTCCCATAATTCTGAGCGATGGCCTATCTGGCTGGGGAGGTGGCGCAGTGGTTAAATGCAGCACTGCAGGCTACTTCAGCTGACTGCAGTTCTGCAGTTTGGCTGTTCAAATCTCACCGGCTCAGGGTTGACTCAGCCTTCCATCCTTCCGAGGTGGGTAAAATGAGAACCCGGATTGTTGTTGGGGGCAATATATGCTGACTCTGTAAACCGCTTAGAGAGGGCTGAAAGCCCTATGAAGCGGTATATAAGTCTAACTGCTACTGCTATTGCTAATTCTGGGAGATAAAGTCCATACCTTTCCCCAATAGCAGTGAGGCACACAACCTCACAGATTTCAGTGCCCTTTTCGTCATTCTGCAGAGCAATGGGTCTCTTGATTTGTACCCTAAAATGCTGCCCCGATCACAGAATTGCCTAAAAAGAAACTTCTCTGGAAATCTCCCTCAGATAAAAAAGTTCTAAGGAAGATTTTTTTAAAAAAAATGCCAGCAAACTTTTGCAATATGCTTTGGTAAGGAGGCTTTATCCCTTAATTACAAAAAGCTGCAACCTTCTCAATTAACCAGGGATAGATCCTATTTTCTGATAAATGGCCTGGATAAATCAGTGCTCCCATATATATTTTTTTTACCGTTTGTGCAGGATGTATTAAAGCTCTTAAGCAGAAGTTATTAAAAGAGAGCTTGTCCCGGCATTTGACTTCCCTCCCAGGTTTTTTACAAAGTCAATTTCCAAGGAGAAGGAACTTTTTAGGAGCAAAGTAGAATTTAGATTTTTGTTCCGTATGTTGCTGTTGGAAGAAATATCCATCTGGTTCAGTTCTAAGTGCTATTGCTAAGTGCTAAAGAAGGAAGGAACCTTGAGTCGATCAGGATTGAACTGCTGGCAGTTGGCAGAGTTAGTCTGCAATACTACATTATAATCACTGCATCACCATGGTCCGTCCTTCCTTCCGTCCTTCCTTCCTTCCTTCCTTCCTTCCTCCCTCCCTCCCTCCCACCCTCCCTCCCTCCCTCCCTCCGTCCCTCCCCTCATTAGCATTTAGCACTGGTCAGGATCAAACTCTTGGCAGTGGGCAGTGAGTTAGCCTGCAATACTACATTCTAATCACTGCATCACCATGGTCCTTCCTTCCTTCCTTCCTTCCTTCCTTCCTTCCTTCCTTCCTTCCTTCCTTCCTTCCTTCCACCCACCCTCCCTCCCTCCCTCCCTCCCTCCCTCCCTCCCCTCATTAGCATTTAGCACTGGTCAGGATCCAACTCCTGGCATTGGGCAGTGAGTTAGCCTGCAATACTACATTCTAATCACTGCATCACCATGGTCCTTCCTTCCTTCCTTCCTTCCTTCCTTCCTTCCTTCCTTCCTTCCTTCCACCCTCCCTCCCTCCCTCCCTCCCTCCCCTCATTAGCATTTAGCACTGGTCAGGATCAAACTCCTGGCAGTGGGCAGTGAGTTAGCCTGCAATACTACATTCTAATCACTGCATCACCATGGTCCTTCCTTCCTTCCTTCCTTCCTTCCTTCCTTCCTTCCTTCCTTCCTTCCTTCCTTCCTTCCTTCCTTCCTTCCACCCTCCCTCCCTCCCTCCCTCCCTCCCTCCCTCCCCTCATTAGCATTTAGCACTGGTCAGGATCCAACTCCTGGCATTGGGCAGTGAGTTAGTCTGCAATACTGCATTCTAACCACTGTGCCATCATGGCTCATTACAATATTACTAATACATCCCAATTTTGCTCTGAAATGTGGGTGGTGTGCAGTTAGAATTATAGTAGAAACTGCATTATTAGAAGCCGGGCAATGAAATATCAGGCTGTTTTAGATTTTTTGTAACATTCCTTGATTGAATACCTTCTCGTCAGCCAAATCAGTTTCCAAAGAACTCTCTATACAAAAAAAATTAAAATAATAATAAAAAAATTATCCAGAACAAGCCAGACTTCCATGCATGCAGCAGGGATGTAGGCAGCAAAATATTGTGGCATGCCAGCGGCCAGCAGAGCTGGCAGCAGATTCGGACAGTGAGGAGGTTGAGGAGGAACATGGGCCAATCCTGGAGTCTGGAGAAGGCTCGTATGAGGGCTCTGTGTCAGAGGCAGAGAGGGGGCCAGAGCCATATGCCAGTTATCAATTGCCTTCAAAGTCAGACATCAGTGGGGCAGATGAACAGCTGGGGCCTGTTCCCAGTGTGCGCATGTGCAGAGTTGCCAGACAAAGGGAACAGATAAAGAACAGGGGTTGACTTGGGATGAAGGCCACAGGTGAATGATGAATGGCCCCTCCCAGATGGAATAAAAGAGGAGTGAAAGGGGAGTGGAGTTTGCAGGAGATGATTACTTTGCTTAATTGGTTCGGGACTCTCCGAGACTCCTTACCAAGTTCTTCAGAGATCGGCCTGGTAGCTCTGCAAGCCAGATAAGGTCTGTGACTGTAAATCCTCCCTTGAAAGACTTCGCTGGATGTGAAGGAGCAGAATTCACAGTCAATTAATAAAAGGGTTTTTTTTTTTTGTAGGGACAAGGAGTTTGCTTCATGCTCTTGGAAAGCCTCAGTCAGAACACAGAAGACTTCAAGCCTTCCCATAGACTATTTAAGTTTGTTCCCAAAAACTTTTCTGAACCTTTCAAAATGATCTATTTACTTCTTAAATTAAGCCATAAATTGTTGACAATCCAAACAGCTGTCATTATATATGCCTTTATCATGCTTGGCTGATGAATGACTTGTCTACCTGGCATACAATTCCCTTTCCCTCATCCATCCTTCTTTCCCTCTGCCCCCCCCCCCTCCCCAGTTTTATAAACCAATCTTGGTTCTGTTTGGATTTTGGCAGCTTTTCGTGATAGACGCCGGCCATTTAAACATTTTTCTCTTCTCCTTATAAGTACACACACATACAAACACCCGCCAAGACCACACATTAACAAAGCAGTGCTGTAAAGAAGTGAATTCTGGTAAAGCTCGGAAAAACGTAGCCATTGTGCCAAATTTCTCCCAAAAATGAATTGTGGAAGTAGCTGAATATCCACAGTCTATAGTACTAAGGTTGTGCTGTTAAGAACTATGATGGCACAGTGGTTAGAATGCAGTACTGCAAGCTACTTCTGCTGACTGCAATTAGGCAGTTCAAATCTCACCAAAAAGATACGAGTTTTCTTGTTTGTCAATCTTGCTAGACAAAGAATAATGGATGGAAACCAAACAAGGAGAGTGTTAGGAATATAATCTAATGGTTGGGTTGGCAATATATAAACCATGTAACAAAGCTATATCTGTTTCTTTAAATCATACTGTAAAATGTGATTGGCTGCTGTTTTTCCTCAATCGGCCATAAGAGGGAGCCAGAATGACTGTTAGCTCTCTGTTTGTTAGATGCTGGGCTGATCAGATCTGAGTGTTTTGGAAGCTGGCTGTTAGAAAGTGCCGTGAGCTATTGTAAGTTTTGCAACTGCTAGCAAACTTTGAGTACCGGACTGTTTGTATGTTTATGGACTATGTTATTTGGATTATCCCTTAACTGAAAGACATTGATGACTGACTGTCTTATCCGTGTATGAGTTGGACTGTTTGATGGACTCTGATAGCTCTATTTCCATGAAAGTAAAAGCCTATTTAAACTGCAGTGTCTCTGTATGCTGGCTTGGGTGTTCTCCAACACAACTCTCACAACGCTTCTCTGAGCTTACCTAACAGAGAGATTCAGCCTGGAAATAAGGAGAAATTTTCTGACAAAGAGAACAGTCAATAAATAGAACATAAGTTATCTTCAGAAGTTGTAGGAGCTTCGTCCCTGGAAGCTTTCAAGAAGAGATTGGACTGCCATTTGTCAGAAATGGTGTATGGTCTCCTGCTTGGGCGGGGTAGGGGGTTGGACTAGATGATCTACAAGGTCCCTTCCAACTCTGTAAATCTGTATAATGAAAGTAGAGAAACGAAACAATGAAGCTCATTGTTTGGCAACTTTGGTGTCATTAAGCCTTGCGAGTTGTCTTGTGTGATGATTGTGCGTGCCTTTAAGGGGGTCCCTGCCTGCCTGCGTGAGTGTGTACGCCTGAACGGAAATCAGTGCCTTCCCTTCAGGGCCTCAGTTTCCCCCTCTGGAAAGTGACAGTCCTAATACCCTCCTGCCCACCAAGCTTCCCTGATTGTGAAGTGCGGAGCTGAGCTAACATGTTATTACCGCTGCAATTTTTTCTCTCTCTTCTTCCTGCCATTAAATCTTTGCTGGGAAAAAAGGGGGGAGATAAGCAACTTTTCCACTGTGTATGAATGCTAAAAATGCAGGGATTAGCAAAGGACACATTAGCCCAGCCTTGTTCTTAGCGCTGCTATCATGCTTCAGCCTAACCTCCTCCCCACCCCAAAATAAAATGCACAGAGCAGATTAAATATATACCTGCCTTTTGGAAGGTACATCTCTTTTCTCTCTCTCCTTTGGAGGTGTGACTGTTTAAAAAAAAAGCCCAGTGAAATTAGAGCTGGGGGCAACGGCATTTTGGGTCTTCTCGGCTGGCATAATAATTAAATCCCCCACCCCCAAGGGAGATGGTATTTAACTTGTCTTGCCTGCTCCCGATAGTTATAATTACGTGCCCGCTAATTTTACTGCAAAAGCAGAGATATTGATTGGTGGGGGAGAGGGACCAAGAGTGGTGGATCTGATGATCCCTTGGTGAAGCCAGTTTCCAGATGATGGTCTGATGTTTGTTGCTTGGGTGTCTGTCCCATGCTCTAAGATGAACGAGCAAAAGAAGGAGGGATGTTAGGCACTGGACCTCCCAAACTGGAGTGTTTCTAGCACTTTACACATCATTGGATACACACAGTTGGCACTCAAGGCTAGAACCAATATGGTCTACTCATGCCTAATGGCATTCCAGAGCATTTTATTGTTCAGATGTCCTTCCGCAACTTAGATATATTCTAACTCCCTTTCCCTCTCCTCTCCTTTTGTTTCCTCCCTCTTTTCTTCCTTTCCTTGCCTTCCTCTTTTCTTCCTTTCCTTTCCTTTCCTCACTCTTTTTTTCCTTTCCTCCCTCCTTTCTTACTTTTCTTTCCTTTCCTCACTCTTTTTTCCCTTTCCTCCCCCCTTTCTTACTTTTCTTTTCTTTCCTCGTTCTTTTTTTCATTTTCTTTTCTCCCTCTTTTCTTCCTTTTCTTTCCTCCCTCTTTTCTTCCTTTCCTTTCCTCCCTCTTTTCTTCCTTTCCCTGCCTCACTCTTTTCTTCCTTTCCTCCCTCTTTTCTTCCTTTCCTTGCCTCCCTCTGCTCTTCCTTTCCTTGCCTCCCTCTTTTCTTCCTTTCCTCATTCTTTTTTCCTTTCCTTTCCTCCCTCTTTTCTTCCTTTTCTTTCCTTCCTCTTTTCTTCCTTTCCTTTTCTCCCTCTTTTCTTCCTTTCCTTAGAAACCTGGCATCCATACCGCCACTCAGGTGCCTTAACGGTGCTACTCCATAAGGCTCAAACCTCCAAGAGATTTTTTTTGACACAGTCCAAGTTGTGTCACCAAGTTTTTTTTCTAGGAAGGGAAGGGAAAAGGCTGAGGACGAAAGAGAGGCGGGGTGGGAAAGAGTCCAAAATCCCGAATGAGACGTTTGGTGGAAAATTCAGCTTTCCCAGGAGGACGAGTAAATCAGGCTCAGGTAATCTACAACCACAACATGCCCAGGGGGTTGAAAAAAAAACAAACAGAAAGAGGAACGTGGTATAGCTAAGATTTACGAGTGTTCAGCTGGGCCGGCAGTTGTTTTCCCAGCTCCAGAAGAAGTCACAGCAAGTGTTCCTTCCCTTCCCCTCCTTCTCCGATTTATTTATTTATTTGTGTATATATTAACTCTCTTTCCTCATCCCCCTTAAATCTAGCAAATTTCTAACCCATATAAATCCAATTACCCATGTTTTGCCTTCAGGGAGTGAGAGAGATTAATGTGGCTATTTTGGCAGGAATATAAAAGGAAAGAGGTGGTAATAACAATAAAGGCTCATAAAGAGGAACTGATCGCCCAGCCTATGCCTCAAGCCAAGCTGTAATTCTTGCAACACTTTCTTGGCAATGCCAGCCAAGGACCTTTAAAAAAAAACACACACACACACAGACACAAACGTAGGGACACAAGTTATTTCTGTGCCACAAATACTTCCGTCCGCAAAGGAACACTTTCTGTGCGATAAGCAAAAGCAGGCTGTATACTTCCCTAAATAAGCCATTTCTACCCATTTGTACATCAACAACCCAACTGCTGCACATTTGTAGATGTGTACCCTTCAGGCAGTGGCTCAGTGGCTAAGATGCTGAGCTTGTCGATCAGAGAGATTGGCAGTTCAGCCTAACGGAGTGAGCTCCCATTACTTGTCCCAGCTTCTGCCAACCTAGCAGTTCGAAAGCATGTAATAATGCAAGGAGAAAAATAGGAACCACCTTTGGTGGGAAGGTAACAGCATTCCGTGTGCCTTCGGTGTTGAGTCATGTTGGCCACATGACCATGGAGACGTCTTCAGACAACACTGGCTCTTTGGCTTTGAAACGGAGATGAGCACCGCCCCCTAGAGTTGGGAAAGACTAGCATATATATATGCAAGGGGAACCTTTACCTTTTACCTTCACTCTAGATTCTAACAGGTGTTCTGAAGCATGTAGAGGCCAGGAACAAATCCCTTTAATTTTAATAAGGGAAATTAGGTTGAGAGAGTTGCATTACCATCAAGGATTTGGGGTACGAGCGAAAGGGACGGAGATGAGAGCCATACACTTGAGTGCATTGATGTTCTTAGCCTTCCACTGTCTTGTTTTCTATTAAATCTGACTTACATGGGTACCATTATGTTACTGTCTGAGATCTAACAGCATCCTTTAAAAAAATCCAATTTTTTCAGAATACTTTCAGATTGAACTTCCAGAGAATAAAAGAAAAGGGGAGGGGAGCCTGTGTTTGGAGCTAACATGGAAGGTGGCCAGCTCTGGGTTTGAACTGTAGCCTTGGTATAAATATACAGCCATTGTTTCTTTGCCATCATGGATTTAGGGCAGTGGTGGGTTTCAAAAATTATTTGAACCTACACTGTGGGTGTGGCCTCCTTTGTGGGAGTGGCTTGCCACCCATGTGACCGGATGGGAGTGGCTTGCCGCCCATGTGACCAGATATGAAGATGCCGACGACACTTGTCAGAACCACCTTAAATTACCTCACACACAGCACTGGCATGCATAAGAATATGATGTAAACTTGTTTTTGAAAAGGCATCTTTGGTTTGCGTTAAAACAACTTCAACACACGCAATGTTCTGATTGCACCACAAACGCAGGAGTCATTCTTACCTTTCACAGAGGCACTGAGTTTTATAAATATGAGCATGATAGTGTAGAATAATCATATCCAAGGACCAGTGGTGGGTTTCAAAAAATCTTGGAACCTTTTCTGTAGGTGTGGCCTGTTTTCCGGGTCCACTGGTGGAACTTCTTCTAACCGGTTCGGTAGATTTGACGAACCGGTTCTACCGAACTGGTGCAAACTGGTAGGAACCCACCTCTGATTTAGGATCTGAGTGAAAGGGAAGAAAAGCAGGGCACCTGAGACCATGTATACATCCCCACAACCACCTCTACTCTTCTTTGCAGGATGTGCCAAGACACCACTGGCTTCTGTTCCTATTCTTCGTTTTATAACCAGCTTTATCGGTGACATAAAGAGGGCTGCAAGCCAAGTAGACAAAGAGATTGGCTTGCATAGCCTATAATCAAGTCGTCACGTTCTAAATAAGAGGCCATCTATTAGTAAAGGAAAGGCAGGAAGCATTTACATCTGAACCAAAGAAACGTCTTTATGTTGTAATCATGTTTAATTCAATCAGAGGATGTTAATGCTCAGATTGAAAAAAGGTTTGGCGGTATTTTCCAGGTGTTTGTCCTCTTTAGTGGCCACAGAGTTTGTGAGACCTGAGGTTGGTTCCTACCGGTTCGGACCAGTTTGGCTGAGTAGGTAGTAACTCGACCTGCCACGCCCCCCGGACCAGTTCTATCGGTGACGGCGCCATCTTGACTTTAGTTTCTGCACATGCGCAGAACAATCTTCATTGTTTTTGTGCACCGCACCAGCAGTAATGCTCTCAGGAACACACTCTTGGGGCAAACAGAAGCCTTTGGAAGGAATGGATGGAAACTGATCAAGGAGAGATTCAACTGGAACTCTGTTGCCGCTCTTTGTTCAAATTTGTTGCCGCTCTGGCCCTATGGAATGAGCTGCCCCCGGAGATCCGGGCCCTACCCACTCTCCTGGCCTTTCGCAAAGCCATTAAAACCTGGCTTTTCCGGCAGGCCTGGGGCTGTTGACCCCTTGATGGAGGTCAACCCCTTGATTGAGTGTCTGTTGTGTTCCTTTTTAACTTGTTGTGTCCCATTGTTTTTAATAAATCTCCGGGATTGGGCGGCATAGAAATTAAATAAATGAAATGAAATGAACTGGAAACAAGGAGAAATTTTGTAACAGTGAGAACAACCAACCAATGGAACAGCAGTTGTGGAGCTTCATCACTGGAAGCATTCAAGAAGAGATTGGACAGCCCTCTGTCAGGAATGGTGTAGGGTCTCCTTCTTGGTCAGGGGGTTGGACTAAATGA
The DNA here is from genome assembly GCF_051295495.1 of Thamnophis sirtalis. Taxonomy (NCBI): domain Eukaryota; kingdom Metazoa; phylum Chordata; class Lepidosauria; order Squamata; family Natricidae; genus Thamnophis; species Thamnophis sirtalis. The sequence continues at coordinate 92,936,280 of NW_028261382.1, read as the reverse complement.
CCTACAAGGCCACTTCCAAGTCCGTTAATCTGAAATCTGTGTTACCACAATTGAGGACAATCTGAATTGTGCCAATTTTCCTTAAAAGGAATTGGGATTGGGAGCTTGATTGATCCACCTTTGATCCATTGTTGGCCCGTATCTCCCTTACTTGTTCCAAAGGTGCTTTTCCAAAAGGCAGCTGAATTTTCCTGATTTTTGTTGGTTTTAGTATCAATTCATAACACTTTGGTAAGGCCACACTTGGAATATTGCATCTGGTTTTGGTTACCACGATATAAAAAAGACGTTGAGATTCTAGCAGGAGTGCAGAGAAGAGCAACCAAGATGATTGTGTGTGTGTGTGGGGGGTGTTGTTAAAGCTTGAAACATTCAAAGAATGGTTGCAGGAATTGGTTAGGCTAGTTTAATGAAAGGATGGACTAGGGGGCGGGGCATGATAGCACTGTTCTGATATTGGAGGGGCTGCCCCAAAGAACTGTGGTCAACCTATCCCCAAAGCACCTGAAGGTAGGACAGGAAGCAATGGATGGAAATTAATCAAGGAGAGAACCAACCTAGAACTAAGGAGGAATTTCTTGACAGTGAGGACAATTAACCAGTGGAACTGGAACATTTCATTGGTCTGAAATGGTATAAGGCTCTCTTTTGGAGCAGAGGGTTGGACTAGAAGACCTTTGAGATCCCTTCCAAACTCTGTTATTCTTTAAAAAAATGTTTTGTTTCTCATCCAGGAAGACTGTTCAATTGAACTTTGGGTTAACCATGGCCTGGATGATTGAGACCAGAGGTGGTATTCAGCAGGTTTTGGGCAGTTCTGGAGAACCGGTAGAGGAAATTTTGAGTGGTTCAGAGGACCGGTAAATACCATCTGTGGCTGGCCCCACCCCCATCTATTTTCTGCCTCCTGAGTCCTAGTTGATCGGGAAAGAATGATGATTTTGCAGTAACCTTCCCCTGCAGTGTGGAGGGAATGGAGATTTTACCGTATCCTTCCCCTGCCATGCCCACCAAGCCATACCATGGCCACCAACCCACGGCCACAAAACCAGTAGTAAAAAAAATTGAATCCCACCACTGATTGAGACTCTCCATAGACATCTTCCTTAATTCCTTGTCTATCCACACTTTGTTGAGTGCATTTATTTGCTTGGTCTTTCAATAGCTCTTTTTTAAATTCTGACTTGTAACGGTACAGTTAAACAACTGTCTGAGATCTAACAGTTTCCTAAAAAAAGATATCCATTGCTTCATTCACAACTTTCAGATTAGACTTCCACATAACAACAACAACAACAACACCCCCCCACCCCATGTGTTTGGAACTGAATTAGAAAGTGGCAAGTTCTGGGTGTGAGCTTTGTAGCCTGGGTATAAATATACGGCTATGGTGATGAGGTCAGATTTCCAAGGAATACGTCCCATTCAATAAGAAGTCCGAGGCAGGCAAATTCCTCAAAGAACATTTTATTGGAACATACCAAATTGGCACGCCCTTGGTGGAAAACCGGCTCTAAGTTCTCACTGGTTTTACATCTAATTAAAAGTAAAACTTTGTCACTCCCCCACAAGTCTCCAGTCACATGGTCCAATCGGCATGCATTCCAGTTGCTAGCTGACCTCAGTCTCCAACTTTCGAACACCTGCATCAGAGGTGGTATTCAGCAGGTTCTGACCAGTTCTGGAGAACTGGTAGTGGACGTTTTGAGTAGTTCAGTGAACCGGTAACTACCACCTCTGACTGGCCCCACCCCCATCTATTCTCTGCCTCCCGAGTCCCAGCTGATCAGGAGGGAATGGGGATTTTACAGTATCCTTCCCCTGGAGTGGGGAGGGTATTGAGTTTTTACAGTATCCTTCTCCTGGAGTGGGGAGGGAATGGAGATTTTGCAGTATCCTTCCCCTGGAGTGGAGATTTTACAGTGGAGAACTGGAACAGTATCCTTCCCCTGGAGTGGGGATGGAATTGAGTTTTTACAGTATCCTTCCCCTGGAATGGGGAGGGAATGGAGATTTTGCAGTATCCTTCCCCTGGAGTGGGGAGGGAATGGAAATTTTACAGTATCCTTCCCCTGAAGTGGGGATGGAATTGAGTTTTTACAGTATCCTTCCCCTGGAGTGGGGAGGGAATGGAGATTTTACAGTGTCCTTCCCCTGACATGCTCACTAAGCCACGCCCACCAAACCATGCCATGTCCACCAAGCCACACCACAGAACTGGTAGTAAATATTTTGAATCCCATCACTGACCTGCAGCAAAGTCCTTGATTCCCAGGAGAAATAATTTTATTTAGGCTACGACACCCCAGCTGTCTCTGTACCCCATTCCCTGGCTCCTTTGCTTCGGGCTGTGTCAGCCCTGCAGCAGTGAAAGGAAAACCCTCCCTAGAGAAAACTAACAAAAGAAAATGGCCACAGCTCAGCCAACTTTACGGTGACAGATGACTTGCGAAGTATTACAACTGGATTAACATTTAAGGTCAGAAATATTGTCACCTGCTTTTATCACCCCCATTCTTACAGCATAAGCTCTTAAACCACCAGCAGGCATAACATCATTGATCTTAGGATAAATATCAAGTGATTCTTGAGATAAGGAAGGAAATTAATAGGATAAATACTCAAGATCCAGACTTTTTCAGAAATCATTGGAGACTAAACAGTCTAGCTACTCCTCAGCTTCTGGTAGTAGTCCTTGATTTATGATCACAATGGAGCCCAAAGTTGCCATTGCTAAGTGAGACAATTGTTCTCATCACTCTGATGAGAAGCAAAACGCCTTCAAAGGAAAACCAGAAAGTCCAGTTGCCTCTTGGAAAAAAAACACCTTTGCAACTCGATTTTGTTGATTTTGATGAAAAGAAGGACTGGGGGGGACATGACAGCAATGTTCCAATATCTCAGGGTCAGCCACAAAGAAGAGGGAGTCAAGCTTTCCCCCAAAGCACTTGAGGGCAGGACAAGAAGCAATGAGTGAAAACTGAGTTCTAGCAACCTAGAACTAAGGAGAAATTTCCTGCCAGTCAGAATAATTAACCAGTGAAACAATTTGTCTCCAGAAGTTGTGAATACCCCAACACTGGAAGTTTTTAACAAAATGTTGGATAACCATTTGTCTGAAGTTTCCTGCCTAATAGCAGAGTTGGACTAGAAGACCTCCAAAGTCCCTTCCAACTCTGCTATTCTATTCTATTCTATTCTATTCTATTCTATTCTATTCTATTCTATTCTATCCTATCCTATCCTATCCTATCTTATCCTATCCTACTCTGCATTCTATTCTATTCTATTCTATTCTATCCTATCCTACTCTGCATTCTATTCTATTCTATCCTATCCTACTCTGCATTCTATTCTATTCTAAGTTGCCAACTTTGGAGACTCCTGCTTAATACAATATGCAAAGACAGAGTTTAATCCTTTGGCTGCTGTTTGAAAGGAATAACAGAAAAAGGAGTCAGATGCTACCTAAGTAAGTTCTCAGCATTATGATGAAAAGGAACGCGGCAGGATTCAAGAAGTCTCCCACTTTGATCCTGAATTTTGACCCGGATATACAGTTGGTCCTTGACATGTGACCACAATTGGGGCCAGTGTTTTCACTGCTAAACGAGACAGTTGTTAAGTGAATGATGCTGAATTTTACAATTTTTTTTGCTATTTGTTAAGGAAATCACTGCCGTTGTTAAGTGGATCATATGGGTGTTCAATGAAACCTTTTCCAGCGTCACACACAACACAACAACTATTGTAAATGCATGCTGGTGGCAAGTGCCTGAATTCTGATTAGCTGACCACGGGGATGTTGCAAAGGTCATAAGTGTGAGGACTGGTCATACGTCACTTTTTTCAGTGCTGTTGTGACTTCATATGGTTGCTAGATGAATCGTTGTAAGTTGAGCACTACTGATGCAAACTAAATAAGAGAAGGACATAATATAGAGACAGGTGAATGCTTTTTTAAAACAATCAACATTCAAGAAGAACAAGAAGATTTTTTTTAAAAAAAAGATTATATTCTTTAGAGAAACACTGACATTAAGCGAGTTCTCATTACAGTATTAAGAACTCAATTAATTCCATCTTTTCTCATTTGCTTAGAATATTGGATTCTACCATGGCAGACGTAGCTTGAAATTAGTAACAGTGTTCTTAAGATTCCCCCCCCCTTCCTTACAATTCTTTATTCACTCTATTGAAAGAAAAATTTGCATTAGAAATTCTGTAAAAGAAGAAGAGAGTTTAACTGAAATGTTCCTGGCAGACTGTGGTGCTTTTGTGATTTTAAATTGGATTGTAGTGAGTTATTGTGTGACTTTTTGAGGCTGCAATGTATTATTTCCTATTGTGCCTAACACAATATTGGGCTGCGTGCACGAATGTTGTATGTCTTATGCTTCAGTCATTTTTCCAGCAAGTTGCAATTGTGTGAGGTTTCCATGCTGCCTTTCAACCTTTACCAAAGACATCAGAAAGGAACTTATACTAAGGTTTTCTGCAATTGTAAGGCTGCTGTTGCTGCTAAATCTTGCTCTAAGGAAAAGGTTGGGGGTTTTCCACTTCCTGCAAAGTAGAATATTTGCAGCTCGGGGTTGAACTGTGAGGTCCTTGGTACTGTCTGATATTGGTGATTTACTTGCACATATTTCATTACCAAACTAGCATCTTCAATGCTAGAAGGGAGTGAGGTGTGGGAGGAGGAGGAGGAGGAAGGAGGTGGAGGAGGAAGGAGGAGGAGGAAGACTATTGGGGTCCTTGGTGTTGTGGCCTGCCAGTGAGGAGACAGTGAGGAGTTTGGGGAGGAACATGGACCAGTTTTGGAGTCCGGGGAAGGCTCTGATGAGGGCTCTGCATCGGAGGCAGAGATGGGGCCAGGGCCATCTGACAGTTATCAGCTGCCTTCAGAGTCAGACATCAGTGAGGCAGATGAACAGCTGGAGCCTGTTCCCAGTGTGCGCATGTGCAGAGTTGCCAGACGAAAGGAACAGCTAAGGAGCAAGGGTCAACTTGGGAGCAAGGCCACAGGTGGACAGTGAATGGTCCCTCCCATGGGGAATAAAAGAGGAGCGAAAGAGGAGTGGAGTTTGCAGGAGATAATTAGTTTATTTCTGCATTCTTGCCAAGCCTTGCGGCGTCTGAAAGATATCGGACTGGCCATTTTCCAAGCCTGATAAAGGTCGGTAATTTTGAACTATCTTGAAAAACTGTGGGAGACAAAAGACTTTGCTGGAGAGGAATCCACTGTAAATTAATTGAAAGGGGCTTATCGGGATGAGGAGTTGGCTTGGTGCTGTTGGGGAAGCCTCAGACAGAACACGCTCTGGGCTTGTTCATTTTCTTGCAGACGTTTCATTACCCAAACTAAGTAACATCATCAGTGCTATATCAGTAGCACTAATGATGTTATCTAATTTGGGTAATGAAATGTTTGAAAGGACACAAACAAACCCAGCAAGCACTAAGGACCCCAAATTTCACTCCTTCCTATAAAGAAATGTGGAGGAATCACCTCCCATTTCATCTGGCCAAAGGTTTGGGGGAGACCTCTGAAATGTACTTGTGACCACATCTGCCAAAGATCTCTACTTTGTGCAAATCTCTGGCGCTGTGTCTCAGTTTCCCCGTTTTATCCAGAGCTTGAATTGCTGAGAATGGCTGAATTCTCTTGGAGAAGCTGCATATATTTTAATGATCGTTTTAATGATCAATGGATTTCTGCTCCATTAAATTCTCAGTTTCAAATGACAGAGAAAAATGGAATGTCTTGAGAAAGCCTTGAGTATTGATTCTGGGATAAAAGGAGCTGAAGGGATCATGACATCCCTTTCCAAGTTGTGCCACTGATTCTTTCACTCGGGTTAATGTTCAACTTACAACAGTCCAATTTCATTCCCAACTGCTGGAGGTTCGTGTCATCTATTTATCCACGAAGTCGAGATGAGATTCCCTATTTTATGTATGAACCTTCTTTTTATTTTTTGCTTTATTCTGGGCAGTTGTTCTTGAGGCTATTATACCAAAGAACAAATATCAGGATTCTGACATAAGGACAAGGAGAAGGAAGAAGAAAAAAGTCTTGTCAATTCCTCTTTTTTTCCTATAGATTTGTTTTTTTAAAAAAAAAAAAAAAAAACCATACCAAATCCAAAGCCCTAGTTCAGAAGACTCAGTAGCAATGTTCAGATAAAATGCTACACAGGAGTATCTGTGCGGTATGGTAAAAAAAAAAAAATCAAGATTGCAGCTGGAAGCAACAATCAAAGCTAGGTCTGTTTTTAATGTGCTTTGACTACATTGTTGTGATCACAACATTGACTCTTTTTTATCAGGTTCTGTGGATACCTCTGTACAATACTCAAACGATTAAAGCATATTTGCTTACAATGAAATAGTAATCACACAACATGAGTGCTTCGCCATCATGAGGAATATAATCATGTACCCAATCTCATTCTAGAGCATATTTCGGTACTCTTGTATAATGTGTTGCTTAGCTCAGAGTCTGCAGCTGAAGTGGTACAGTAGAAGATGTTAGCCCAGCTTCTTGCAAATCTAAGGCAAGTATTTTCTGGCAGAAATAGGGAATTAATAACAGCAATATTCCTGCTGCATTATTGACTCTGCTAGTTGTGTGGGGGTGGCGACCTAGTGGTTTTTGCCTCCCACCTGAAAGGTTGAGAGTTCAATCCTAGATAGCAGCAAATGTTTCTTTTATAGGATGCAAAGAAAAAAAAATCTGCTGTGAACCCCATGTAGTATCAGGAAGGGCCTCTGGCCAGTCAACTCTCAGTTCCATCCAGTTGCCCTCACTCTACCTTGAATTAAAGGGATTTTTGTTGTCGTCAGTTGCAAACTCATGTCCGAACCATCGGGACCACATGGACAACTGTCCTCCAGGCCTTCCTGTCCTCTACCATCCCCCTGAGTCCATTGAAGCTCACGCCTGCTGCTTTGGTGACTCCCTCCAGCCATGTCATTCTCTGCCTTCCCCTTCTTCTTTTGCCCTCAATCGTTCCCTGCATGAGGTTCTTCTCTTTTGCCCTCAATCGTTCCCTGCATGAGGTTCTTCTCCAGGGAGTCCTTCCTTCTCATTAGGTGGCCAAAGTATTTGAGTTTCATCTTCAGGATTTGGCCTCCTAAAGAGAAATCAGGATTGATCTCCTCTAGGACTGCCCGGTTTGATCGCCTTGCCGTCCCCAAAAAAGTTTTTTTTTAAAAAATGATTCTGTTAGTTGTGTCCTACTGTGAGCTCTTGTACAGTTTTTCTGCTACCCCACACCTTCTCTCTTCCCGCAGTGCAGAATGCAAGCAAATAAAATCAAAACAACAACATCCATCCCCTAAACTAAATCATTGAGTAGATCAAAGGAAATCTCGCAAAGCTTAGTCCGAAAGCGGAGAGGGAACAAAATGACACTTTTTATCTCATATTTCAGCATGTTCGGTTTCTGTAGACGGGGCTGCAGTGGTGGAATTCAGCCGGTTCGCACCTATTCGGGAGAACCGGTTGGTAACTTTCTAAGCAGTTGGGAGAACCGGTTGTTGGAAGAAATCTTTGGGTTTTTCCCAACTTTACAGGGCGAATCCTGTAAGGAAGGCAGGAAGGAAACAGTCTGATGTTGTTTGTAGCCTAATCTTTATTGCCCTGCTTACAGAAACTGCCTCTCTGGTTAACCCTTATTACCATTGTAACAACTAAGGTAAAGTGCCCATCGATCTGAGTGACATTGATTTGGCCACGCCCACATGATCACATGACCACTGAGCCCCGCCTACCCAGCTAGTCATTATGGCAGAGAACTGGTTGGTAAATTATTTGAAACCCACCACTGCGCGGCTGCCACCAATGCAGCCCAAACACTAGATAGTCTTAAGCCCCAGAGTCTGCCTGAAAACCTATCCTGACACCAAGTGACAGGCTCCCAATTGATATCCTCCAGAGGCCTTAAATGGAGTTCTGCTCCGTTTTTGGAACAAGTTTCATCTGCCCTGAGAATCCTTGATTTGATGTGACATCTCCTTGGCTGGCTCCTCTTGATGTTTCCCTTTGTTTCCAGCTACAGCAAGCAGGTAGATATTTTAAGGAAGTTTGTACACACATTTAGGGTTGTTCGTGTGTCTGTTCGCGGAATCACGGATTGTTTACTTGCAGGTAACTATTATCCTAGAGCAGGAATAATATAAAAGGGAACTGTGAACTCAACATTAATGAATGGATTAAATAGCTACGGGTAGATCATTGCATGCCAGTCTCAGTGTGACCATCTGCAGCGTGGGATAAATAAACCTACCTTACAGGAGTGTAATGCTAATTATTAAGAGAATGCCAGTGTTTTGACAATTAAACCATCTGTTCCTTATCTTTTCTCTTTCCCAAAACACATTAGAGGCAAATGTTCACTTTTCTATGTCTTCCTGATCATTGTTGGATGATGTATAAAATCTGATGAAGGTACAAATAAACTTTATCTGGAGTTGGCTAGGCAACGCTATTCGATGGTGACACCAAATGATGGATTCTAATTCTAACAACGACAACAACAACCTACCAAAAAGTTGGATTAGATCAGGGTTTCCCAACTGTGGCAACTTTAAGACATGTGGACTTCAACTCCCAGAGTTATCTATCCAGCCAGGGAATTCTGGGACTTAAACTTCATGTGTCTTAAAAGTCAGTAAGGTTTGGACATCCCTGGATGTCACTGTTACTCAGTCCAGACCAAATCAATATGAATTCTCAGCCAGGTGAGTGAGACACAAAGACAACGGTATATAGTATCAGTGCAAATTTATGCTGGCTTGAGCTAAGATTGAGGACACTGATTGGGTTCTTGGCCAATTGCAGCAACGGGTTTGCTGCCCTGTTGCTGGGTGGGCATAGCCATAGTGGGCATGGTCTTGTCGGCCTCTTGCACCATGGTGGGGGGTTGGGGGGGCATTTCACCCTCCCCAGGCTCCAGAGGGTTTTCTCGAGCCTCAAGGAGGACTAAAACTGTTTCCCCTGGGCTCCAGGGGCTCTCCGGAGGTCAGAACAGGCCACTTCCAGACTTTCGGAATGTCCTATAGGGCTGTTTTTCACACTCCCCGAACCTCTGTGTGGGCCCTGCACTTAGCTGGCATGATTAACGGGCTGGGTGGAGATTCCTGGGAGGGGAGGGTGGGCATGGCCAGCCAGAGGTGGCTTTGGAGGTTTGCTGAACTGAGCAGAATTGCCCGAAAATCGCCCAAACCTGTGCGAACCCCCAGTGGCCCATCCCTATAATCTTGGCCCAGACTATGGGCCAATAGTTGGATTACTTGGGACAGGGAGTAAATTTCATTTCAAAGGTGGCTTTTCTGAAAAATATGATGTTTTTTGTGGTGGATATGTTAAACTTTTTAAGGTTTCATTCCACCTGCAGCTGAATACCGATGCGTATTTGAAACAGGCTTGGAAACCTGACTCAAAGAGGCATTTATTGGTATGAACTTGACAAGCCTCAGTTGTCTTCCCTAACATCATTTGACATTTATCGATTCCCTTTGTTTATTATTTAGCAGTAAATCACTTTGTCAATCCTGAAGTGAACCTGGCTGAGGCCATCTTGGAAGGCTTCAGGGTTGCCACACAACAGAGGGAGGGCGAAAATAGTTAGATGAGGTTTTGTAGCCAAAACAATAAACCTTTCCTGTGGGAACAAAGGACGTTCTCACAGGTGGCTGGCCAGAGGAGGAGTGAAGTAACCAAGCAACCAGCCAGCACTTTGATTGGACAGCGTGACCAGTGACTTGGGGGAAAGGGAAAACCTTTGCTTTTTAATTAGGGGAAAGCTGCAGGAACTTTCAGAGTCGGCTTTCACCAGTTATGTCCATATGATATATCCAATAAATTGTTCTTTAAGGAATTCCGTGCCTCGGAGTTCTGCTTTCTATGGGTGCATTCCTTGTAACACTGACACACTTCAGACTTCAGCTCATGCCTGTCCTTGGGGGCGCGGGGGAGAGGCATGGCTGAGGTGGGCATGGCCAGCCCCATGTCACTCATGTCGGGGGCACCTGTGGTGGCCTTAGTGCTCTGCCAGAAAAACGGGCTTCCAAGCTCCGTCTTCAGCTGCCACCCCCTCCTGCAACCCTCTGCCAACGAAAACAGAGCTTGTGAGGGCAGCTTTCCCAAGCGCCATTTTCTCTGGCAGAGGCACTGCAGTCCGGTCCTTCACTATTTCCAAGATGGCCCCATGAACCAGATCTAAGCACCCTGTGGGCAGAATCCAGCCCCAGGTCTTGAGTTTGACACCTCTGACCTAAAACGTCCAACCTTGGCAACTTTCAGACTTGTGGATTCCAACTCCCAGAATTCCCCATCCTGCCATGAATCTGGCTGGAGAATTCTGGGAGTTGAAGTTCTAAGTCTTAAAGCTGCCACAGTTAGACACCCCTGACCTAGAGCTTGGTTTTAAGTGTGGGGGGGAACTATCTGGTGTTTGGATTCAGCGAGTTTGCACTAGTTCAGGCGAACCGGTAGTTGGAAGGACCTGCTGGCCCCACCCACCCAGCTCCTCCCCTCCCAGATGTCTCCACATGGCGCATTCTGGATGCCAGATAAGTGCAGGGGCTGCGTGGAAGGTCTGGGAGGGCAAAAATCATGCCTTCTGGAAGTCTGAAAACAGGCTCGTGTCCGTCTTCCAAAGGACCTCCAGGAGCCAGGGGAGGTCATTTTCGCCCTCCGGGAGGCTTGGAGAAAAACTCAGAAGCCTGGGGAAGGTGAAAACGCCCTCCCTCTGCTGTGGCATAGGAAGCTGAGTAGGCCACACCCACAATGGCCACACCCACCCAGCTACTGGGCAGAGAACTGGTTGCTAGCATTTTAGAATCTCACCACCGAAACGATCTAAATGTTTTAAATAAAGAAATAGGTAAAAAAAATGCAAAAAACAGCTCTTCCCTAGATCTTCTTGGAGTATCTCTTTAGTGATGCTGGTAATTTGCTTCAGTTTGGCATTATTTCTTCCTGTGGGTGAGGAACAGTAAAAGAAATTGCCCTGGGATATCTCAGCATGTCTTTCTGATATTGCAGCCATTGATATTATCTTGGCAACCACATAGAGGTCGATTGCCCTTGTCTTCCTTTGGAATGGGTTTTGTACTTCCTAATCTAGGTTAAACCCCTGCGGGTCTTTTGGTGGGCTCCCATCCAAATATTAACTGGATCCATCTCTGCTTAATTTAAAAGATCAGCCAAGAGTGGCTAGCATGGCCATCAACTCTTGGTTTCCTGATCTCTTATTGCAAGTCTTTCTATTTATTGCAAGTCATTCTACATTCTATGTGAAGGGTTAATACCACTTTATAAGGCCTTGGTAAGGCCACACGTGGAATCCTGCATTCAGTTTTGGTTGCCATGATGTAAAAAAGATGTGGAGACTCTAGAAAGAGTGCAGAGAAGATCAACAAAGATGATTAGGGGACTGGAGGCTAAAACATATAAAAATGGTTGCTGGAATTGGGTATGTCTAGTTTAATGAAAAGAAGGACTAAGGGAGACATGATAGCAGTGTTCCAATATCTCAGGGGCTGCCACAAGGAAGAGTGAATGAAGCTATTCTCCAAAGCACCCGAAAGCAGGACAAGGAGTGATTGATGGAAACTAATCAAGGAGAGAAGCAACTTAGAACTAAGGAGAAATTTCCTGACAGTGAGAACAATTAATCAGTGGAACAACTTGCCTCCAGAAGTTGTGAATGCTCCAACAGTGGAAGTTTTTAAGAAGATGTTGGACAATCATTTCTCTGAAGTGGTATAGGGTTTCCTGCCTAAGCAGGGTGTTGGACTAGAAGACCTCTAGACCTCTTCTAGACCTCAAAGTTCCCACTCCACTCCACTCCACTCCACTCCATTCCATTCCATTCCATTCCATTCCATTCTATTTGTTTCCTGATTCTTATCTTGAGACCTGATCTTGCAAGCTATTGACCCAGAAGAGCAGCAAAGTGGATAACACCGTAATAATATGTGGCCTGCTATATGCCGAAAAAGAAATTGTCAATTTACAATGTGTTAAATGGTCAATATTATAAACAAGCTCAGTATGGGCCAAGCATTGATTGAATGAACTGGAACTAGAGGCAGATTTAGAGGTTCTCCCTGCCAGAAGAGAGGGTTCATTGTGTTAAAAGGAAGGTAGGGGTGGGGGGGAGAGAAACTATTTGGCAGTTATTACAGTTTAACAACTCTGTATATCCGTTACACAGTTGTTAGCACTAGATAGGCCTTAAATAATCAATTGGTATTTAATTAGCATACAGTACAATTACTGCCTTCTTAAATCTATAATGATAAACCAAAGTTGCAAGTTATTGGATGCTAATTACCAGCTGATGATTAGAAACAGCAAAAGGAATTTGCCAGCCTCATTCCTGATATAATACGGCATGTCCATTGCCTCTTGCGGAGCTGAGCAGCGTGCCTTGTTTTTCCCTCTGCTTTAGCAATCAATGGCTGTTTAATGTACAATATTTGTCTAATTAACTCTAAATTATATTCTCATCGACAACTTTTCTGGGTAAGAGATCTGCATCGCGTATGATGGATTAGACACAGAAGCCTCTAGTTAGCGGAGTTGCAGCCTGCGTCTGTAGGAAACTGATTCCAAAATTATACCCTTCTTCCTTTTCTTAGTCGACTCTCTTGTGGTTTTTTTTAAATATATTTTTTATTTATACATTTTTCTTATACAAACATACGTGCTTCGTGAACAATCTGTGGTCTACGTTTATCTGCTTATACATGCTATTTTTCAAATTTCTAATTTCTACCTGTGTTTTCTAGCCATTGATAAATCAAATGCCATATGAAAGAAAAAGTATCTTCTTTATCCTTTATTTTTAATGTCAACCTGTCCATTTCTGTGCAATCTAGTAATTTTTTTTTACTATTTTTTTTTTCATTTTTCCAATGCAATTCTTGCTGCTGTCAGGATATGCAATATTATATATTCCCCTTATCACATTTTTCTGGTATTATGCCTAACAAAAATATTTCTGACATAATCTAGGTCAGTGTTTCTCAACCTTGGCAACTTGACGATGTCCGGACTTCAACTCCCAGAATTCCCCAGCCAGCGAATGCTGGCTGGGGAATTCTGGGAATTGAAGTCCGGACATCTTCAAGTTGCCAAGGTTGAGAAACACTGATCTAGGTGCTATTTTAACATATTTCCTATCCATGCATGTATTTATGTCCAAACGTTGTTCACTTTTGCGCATGTCCACCACATATGATAATATGTGCCTGGTGTCTGGTTACATTTCCAACATTTGGTGGGCATGTTATTGAATATCTTTGCAGATGGCAAGCACCACCTGAAAGGAATCCACAGTCGTGTAAATAAAAGAGGTTTTGGTAGCAAAACAAAGTGGCAGTTTTGCCATTCATTCATTCATTCATTCATTCATTCATTCATTCATTCATTCATTCATGTCTCCAAAGAAATCTGCCTGGATTTAAGAATTTGTTGCCATGATGCACTGGGATTTGAGTCTTTACTTAGTCTGAAATGGCTTGGTTTGTTTTTCTAACCTATTTGAGTTAGGTTAGACTGGAATACGTTTGTGCTTGAGTGTCTTACCATAGTCTTGATATGTGGTGCGGTTTGTCAGGCACAATGAATCAGGACCGTACCTTAAGTTGCACTTCAGAAGAGTTATTGCTCAAGCCCATATAGAAGAATCTGACCCACTAAAGTTCAGCATTGTAATGGCACCAGGTAAGGACCAACGGAATTGAAGAGGGTTGGACTTAGACTCTTTGTGGGAACGTAATGATTCTCAGCTGATGACTCATTTAACTCATCCTAACCCCAGCTCTGCTTCCTCTTCTCCTATAGTTCAGGTCAATGTGCTAAACTCAAACATTGCTTTGAGTAAACCACATATCAAGCTGTCTGATATTGATGTTTGAGCCTCATGAAGCTGTCTTTGGCAAGGTTTATTGAGATAAAGGAGATGAAGTTCAAGAGCTCCGGCACCAAATCACTTTCAATGCCGGAGGATCTATTGTCCACAAATATATAGAATATATATAAAAACCTTTTGATTCTGTAACAGCCTTCCTAAAACACAGACAAGAGGTAAATATCGTCATAAGAGGAAGCTTGCAACTGGCTGTTTATATAATGGACTCTTGAATTTCCATCGATCTGGAAGATAACTCTTCCAGCATGTTATATGAACACAAAACCACTCAGAAGCTTTGAAGGGATGCCAGTGTGTGACATCTAGAAATAGAGTTGGAAATCCAGTCAGTTGAAATAGTTAATGTGTTAGACTGAGATCAACAAGAACTGGTCTCATGTCAATTTTTGAGTATAAAACTCATTGGATAGTTTAGAGGCTGTTATTTGAGTTAGATTAAAGCACCTTCCACCTAGAATAGAATAACAGAGTTGGAAGGGACTTTAGAGGTTTTCTAGTCCAACCAGTGTGGGATTCAGCCAGTTCGTACCTATTCAGGAGAACTGGTTGTTAAGTTTCTAAGCAGTTCGGAGAACCGGTTGTTGGAAGAAATCTCCTTCTGTTTTCTTCTACTTTACAGGGCTAATCCTGTAAGGAAGGCAGGATGGAAGGAAACATTCTGGTGGTATTTCTAGCCTAATCTTTATTGTCCTGCTTACAAAAACTGCATCTCCGGTTAACCCTTATTACATCATAACAGCTAAGGTGAAGTGCCCATAAACCTGAGTGACATTTAGTTGACTATGCCCACCCAGTCACATGACCACCGAGCTCTGCCTATCCAGCTGCTCATTAGGGCAGAGAACCAGTTGTTAAATTATTTGAAACCCACCACTGAGTCCAACCCCCTGCTTAGGCAGGAAATCCTACACCACTTCAGACAAATGTTTATCCAATATCTTCTTAAAGACTTGCAGTGTTGGAGAGAGAGAGAGAGAACACATGGCTGGCAAGCCACTCCCACAAAGGAGGCCACACCCCCAAAGTAGGTTCCAAAATTTTTTTTGAAAGCCACCACTGTGCTAATGCCTTATTTTACTGCAACAGAGAAGTCGGAATCAATGTTTTTTTTTCCTTTTTCCCCCCTTATCTTTCCTCACTTCTCTTCCCCCTCTTCCTCCCCGCCGTTTTCCTATTTACTTTCGTACTTTGTATCTTACTCTGTCTTATAACTCAATAAAAAAAAATGTTAAACCAAAAACTGTGGAACTGCTTTGCCCTTCTAGTCTACAGCATCAACGCTTCCTCTAGATGCTTGCTAACCCACTCCAACTAACTTTTATGCAGACAGGCAGTCGCTTCTGGGATGCTACCCGCCATAAGTATCATAATAGAAAAAAGAAATAGCAACCGCAGTAGTACTAGAAGGTGGTAGAAGCAATACTTTGCATTGTGGTCAGTTTGCCATCGACTGATGCTGACAGATTCATGAATACTTGATGAGAGTTGAGAAACCTGGTTCAAGGCCTGCTTTAGGGAGCTTGGCACACTTCCTCGTAATTGTCCGTGGCAAACCACTGCCCATCCCAGTTGCTCAGGGAAGGGAGAAGGAGGCATTTTTGCAGTGAAGAATTGTGTCAGTTGGGTAGCCTGAGTGACAGACTCGGATAAAGTGCCCCCAGGCTGTATCTGAAAAATCAGCTTGTCCTTCACACTCCAGATAGATGTTAATAACTGCACCGAATGGATGTTAAAGCAGAAAATGCTAGGAAATGAGGCAGTCGGAGTCTGAAGGAGAACAGCCAGGAGGAAACGGGTGTCAGGTGCACTGAGCCAGCCACTTGTGGTGGGTTTCAAAAATTGTTCGAACCTACTCTTTGGGTGTGGCCTCCTTTGTGGGAGTGGCTTGCCACCCATGTGACTGGATATGAAGATGCCGACGACACTTGTCAGAACCACCTTAAATTACCTCACACACAGCACTGGCATGCATAAGAATAGGATGTAAACTTGTTTTTTAAAAGGCATCTTTGGTTTGCGTTAAAACAACTTCAACACACGC
The DNA here is from genome assembly GCF_051295495.1 of Thamnophis sirtalis. Lineage (NCBI taxonomy): Eukaryota > Metazoa > Chordata > Lepidosauria > Squamata > Natricidae > Thamnophis > Thamnophis sirtalis. Next base: position 92,920,290 of record NW_028261382.1, on the reverse strand, counting down.
AATGTTCTGGTTGCACCACAAACGCAGTAGTCATCCTTACCTTTCACAGAGGCACTGAGTTTTATAAATAGGAGCATGATAGTGTAGAATAATCATATCGAAGGACCAGTGGTGGGTTTCAAAAATTTTTGGAACCTCTTCTGTAGGTGTGGCCTGCTTTCCGGGTCCACTGGTGGAACCTCTTCTAAGCGGTTCGGTAGATTTGACGAACCGGTTCTACCGAATAGGTGCGAACTGGTAGGAAGCCACCTCGGCACTTGCTATACATCACATCATTGTCATTTAATGACCTCATAATCCCTTGCAGGGTGGAATCTGGGCAACTGAATGGAGCTAGCAGAGTGTTTTAATAATGGCTGGATGCCCTTCCTGTCACCAATGCAACCAGCAAGGCAAATGTATCTACATACATTTGCATAAAGTGTTTCTGTGAAGTTTCCTTCCTGAATTGTGATGGGTGGGAATTGGGCTCCTTTTCATCTGCTGATGAGCAGAATGCAGAAGACTTCTGCTGATGGATATGATTTATGCTTCCCGCTGTTTGAATGACCCAATTTTTTTACTTCTGTTATATAACTCTTTGCTTCATCACTTTCTAATTGATTTCCTCAAGACAGTATTGATAGCTCAAGGACTAACTATAAGAGATGTATATCTATCTATCTATCTATCTATCTATCTATCTATCTATCTATCTATCTATCTATCTATCTATCTATCTATCTATCTATCTATCTATCTATCTATCTCCTATGTATCTACCTACCTACCTCTATCATCTGTGTATCTCTCTCTCTTTCTCTTCTGTATATCTGTCTCTCTCCCTCTCCCTTTGCTATGGTGGTGTAGTATGGTGGTGGTGGGGGAGGATTTTCCTATATAGCCGATCTAATTCTTATCAGTTTAAGAACAAAAAGGGGATGTATCAGGCAGACGTTTCTTCATCCTAGAATTATTTTCATCCGCAAATTGTAATTCCAGGTTCATATGGCTCAACCCATCACCTTATGCTTCTTCTTCAACAGGGTATCATCACATAACATCCTCTTTCTCATCCTGGAAATTTCTCCTTGTTTTGCTAGAGGTTTGAGCCTTAACCCTCATAGCTCTCATGTCAAATGACACATTCCTTTAAATGCAGACTATCTAAGTCTGTGGCTCCCTCTCTCTCTCTTTCTTTCTCTCTCTTTCTGCCTCTTCTCTTTCTGCCTGTCTTTCTCTTCCTCATCTCTCTGTCTTCTCTCTCTCTCTTTCTCTTTCTGTTTGTCTCTTCTGTGTCTGTTTTTTCTTTCATCCCACACTCTCTCTTCTCTCTCTCTTTCTCTTCTCTCTGTGTGTCTTCTCTGTGTGTCTGTCTTCTCTCTCTCTCTCTTTCTTTCTTTCTCTTCTCTATCTGTCTTTTCTCTTCCCCCCTCTCTCTCTCTCTGTCTGTCTATCTGTCTGTCTGTCTGTCTCTCTCTCTCTCTCTCTCTCTCTCTGTGTATCTGTGTCTCTTCTCTTCTCTTCTCTTCTTTCTCTCTTTCTCTCTCTCTCCATTGTCTCCCCCACAGAATTGCCACATTATGAAGAATGATTTTGTTTTTGTCATTTTTTTTTTGCTGGAATTACACGCTGGTATTGCTCCACAGTGAGAACACTTGGTGCTAATGAAGAGGACATAGGAAATGACACTCCTGAATATTGAAAGGAAAAGGTTAAAGACCTTTTTGAATGCCTCGTAGTCAAAAGAACTCTTAAAGCCTCTCTCTTCCACACAATAATTCCAGAAAATTAGCAGTGCTTAACTCCTGACAACATCAGGCCCTTCCTTGCCTTTTTATTATCAGCTCCATCACTAATGTAATGACGCTCCTTTGGTGGGGAAAAAAAATCGGATAAAATCCATCGTGGACTGATTCAGAGCACAAAAGAATATAGAATCCTAATGCAGAGTTCAGTGGGAAATGGATTTCTAATAAGCAGTTATTAGCCCAACTTTACGAGAGCTGGTATTCTTTGCAAGAACTATGTACAGTAACCCATGGCAATTTCTAGAAATTAAATACAAATCAATTCCCACATCTGGAGAGAAAAGTTTATTTATAGTATTGCATTTATTAGTGCTGCTTTTTTAATTTAAAAAAAGGATGCCATCATTGTTTTTGTTAATTACAGCTTGCTAAATAATTTTTTTTTCCACGTAGGCATGAATTTTAAGTAGCAAAAATATTATTGTTGCATAGCAGGAAATATATGTGAGAGGGAAGGAAATGTGCTTCAGTAGGTTTTTTCTTACATCTGGCAGTGGAAGCAGCTGCATCGAGGAGGTGGGTTTGCTCCTGCTGATGGAAAGAGACAAAATAAGTGAATAACCTCTCAGGCCTGGGAGCCATCTTTTGCATGGGCCCTTCAGGCCTGCCACATATATTGCTGTTGCTATTTTCATGGCAGAATATGGCAGCAAGTGTGTGAAGTCGTACCATATATGTTATTGCTGAGGGCAAGGGTTTTTTAAGAAGAGATTACATAGTCACCCCACAGGGTCTCCTTCCATAAACAGGGAGTTGGACTAGAACATAGGTGGGATTCAGCAGGTTCTGACCAGTTCTGGAGAACCGGTAACAGAAATTTTGAGTAGGTCGGAGAACTGATAAATACCACCTCTGACTGGCCCCGCCCCCATCTATTCTCTGCCTCCCGAGTCCCAGCTGATCGGGAGGGAATGTGGATTTTGCAGTATCCTTTCCCTAGAGTGGAGATGGAATGTGGATTTTGCAGTATCCTTCCCACTGGAGTGGGATGGGGATGGAGATTTTGCAGTAACCTTCCCCTGGAGTGGGATGGGAATGGAGATTTTGCAGTATCCTTCCACTGGAGTGAGATGGGAATGGAGATTTTGCAGTATGCTTCCTTGCCACACCCACCAAGCCATGCCATGCCCACCAAGCCACACCCACAGAACCAGTCGTAAAAAAAAAGAATCTCACCACTGGACTAGAAGACCTCCAAGGTCCCTTCCAACTCTGTTATTCTATGTTCTCCAGGCTAAGGGGCTTCCAAGGAACCTTCTGTTTTTTTATGAATCCATCCATCCATCCTCCAGCTTTAATTCCTTGCTTCTACTGGTTCTGACATCTCCTGTCTTACGCAGTTTTTCAAAAGCTTGCTGGATTGTGACCACAGTTAACTCTAAGGGAGAAACTTGTCTTGCTGTAGAACAAATAAAAGCATTCTGCTTGTCTTGGTGATTTGAAAACATCAGTTAGCTCGCAAACAATTATTATTATTTTTGAAATGTCATTTTATAGGGGCAATAACGCAACACAATAATCCGGAACAATTTAGCAGCATGTAGTTACCGAGCAAAGGGCCATTTAATCCATGAGCCGCGTAGCTGAAGCAAGACTTTTACACAAAATGGCAAACTAGGCAGAAGCAAAATGTCATTTCCTCTGCATATATTAGTGGCGTGTCGGCAAGAAGCACCTTACATTTCGGCCTGCCATTTTGTTGGCATTTTCTCACGTTTCAAAGTTCTTGTAACCAGGAAACGTTGCAAATTATTGGTAGGGAGTTTCATGCCATAGGCACATACTTGGCATTTGCTGAATATCAACTGAATAGAGTAGAATAACAGAGTTGGAAGGGACCTTGGAGGTCTTCTAGTCCAACCCCATGCTCAGGCAGGAAACCCTACATCCATTTCAGACAAATGTCTCTCCAAACTTTTTTTTTTTTTTTAAAAAAAAACTTCCAGTGTTGGAGCATTCACAGCTTCTGAAGGCAAGCAGTTCCACTGATTAATTGTTCTCACTGTCAAGGAATTTCTTCTTAGTTCTAAGTTGCTTCTCTCCTTGATTAGTTTCCATCCATCACTTCTTGTCCTGCTTTCAGGTGCTTTGGAGAATAGCTTCATTCCCTCTTCTTTGTAGCATCCCCTGAGATATTGGAAGATTGCTATCATGTCACCCCCTAGTTCTTCTTTTCATCAAACTAGACATACCCAATTTCTGCAACTGTTCTTTAGATGTCTTAGCCTCCAGTCTCCTGAGACTGGGACATATCATTATTTTTTTCAAAAAAAAATGTCTATAAATAAGAAGGTGCATGGAGATTGATTTTGCCAGTTTTTTTTTCTTTTTTCCCTGTATATATACCAAGCTTGGTATACTACAGATGGACTTGTTTCCATTTCTTCACTGATAAGATGAGCAAATAAACTGCATTGTATAGGTAGCTGTTTTGTCCTGTTATTCTAATTCTAATTCTAATTCTAATTCTAATTCTAATTCTAATTCTAATTCTAATTCTAATTCTAATTCTAATTAATTCTAATTCTATTCTGTTCTGTTCTGTTCTGTTCTGTTCCGTTCCGTCCTGTCCTGTCCTATCCTATCCTATCCTATCCTATTCTAATTTGCTGTGCTCTGCTCTGCTGTGTTCTATTCTATTCTATTCTATTCTATTCTATTCTATTCTATTTTAATTTGTTCTGCTCTGCTGTGTCCTGTTCTATTTTATTTATTTTATTTTATTAGAGAGCCGAGGTGGCGCAGTGGTTATAGTGCAGTACTGCAGGCCACTTCAGCTGACTGCTAGTCTGTAGTTCGGCTGTTCAAATCTCACTGGCTCAAGGTTGACTCAGCCTCCCATCCTTCCGAGGTGGGTGAAATGAGGACCTAGACTGTGGGGGCGATATGCTGATTCTGTAAACTGCTTAGAGAGGGCTGAAAGCCCTATGAAGCGGTATATAAGTCTAACTGCTATTGCTATTGCTATTGCTATTGCTATTCTATTCTATTCTATTCTATTCTATTCTATTCTATTCTATTCTATTCTTCAAGATGCATTCTCAACAGCAGTGGGATTCACTTACCTTCCCTACTGCTTCACAAATGTGAGCATGCGCCTTCTGTCCATGTGCAGTGCTCACATATTACATTGGGAGCAGGTGGGCGGAGCCTCCCACAGCCGCCGCTAATGGTTCGCCCGGCTGAATACCACCTCTGATTCTCAGATAGGAAGGAGGTGAAACAAGAGAGAGGCAGTTTACTAACTGCTCCAAGAAAGAAAACTCTAAAACGCTACTAATAGAAATTTGGGTCTCCACTATCCTGGGACTAAGATGAAAAACAGCTCCCTCCTTTCTCCGAAATTTCCCCTTCTGAGAAATTGCAGTACATATTTCAGCACAATACGATTGTTCTGTCCCTCTGCTTCCCCTCTTCACCGAGACAGGTTGCCCTTGCCAGAGGCCAGAATTATTTCTTTACCGGGCTTGCTTGAAATTAGGCCAAGGACCATATCAATTTTTTAAAACAGATCTGGAACCATTCAACTACTTCGGCTGGCTTTCCTTTAGCTGGCCTCACTAATGTTCAATATTTTATTGGGTTGTTTTTTTAAAGCAGGTGTAATCTCCTTCTAACAAGTTACAATGGACAGCTTGCAGTTCATCCTAGGAACAAAGGATCTTCCCCCGGTGAATATTAGACACCGCCGAGCTCTAAAAGCCAGACGGAGAGAAAGACTGTCCAAATCACACCGCATTAAATTTAGATGGCGATACCTTGTTATACCAATCCAAGGCAATTCATTGTGTAACCTCTGGATTTCTTGACATAGTTGCTGAGCCAGAAACCGTACGAGAGTTTAGAGCCTGTAATTAGCATTTCCCTTGCAACAGAAGAACAGCATTGTCGTTTTAAGCAGCCTGTCTTCCAAGATCTAAAATGAACCAGAAATGTTCCTTCCTCCTAGGCTGAAAGTTCGGTCAAAAGTTCAGTGCTTAAAGAACACCTGTTCATTACATGAAGTTCATATTCACCTGTATGCATCTTTGCCATGACTATTATTGGCTTGGGTATTGTGCCCTAGAGCAGTGTTTTCTCAACCTGAGCATCTATAAAATGCATGGACTTCAACTCCCAGAATTCCCCAGCCGGCTGTGATGGCTGAGGTAATTCTGGAAGTTGCAGTCCACACAGGTTAAGTGAGCCAAGGTTCAGAAACATTGCCTACAGCAGGGGGCTGTATAGAGTTGTGCTTGACCTGGAAGGGGGGGGGGGTCCAGGGGGACGTGGTGAGGGTAGGTGTCACCATCTCAATGTCACTCTGTGGTGGCCTAGTGCTAAGGCAGGACTTCCCTCAGACCCTCACTCATACTCGTTATAACCGCCTGCCTTCCTGCCTGCCTGCCTGCCTGCCTGCCTGCCTGCCTGCCTGCCTTTCTTTCTTTCTTTCTTTCTTTCTTTCTTTCTTTCTTTCTTTCTTTCTTTCTTTCTTTTTCTCTCCCTCTCTTTTTCTCTCTCTCTGCCGGCCTGCCTGCCTTTCTTTCTTTCTTTTTTCTCTCCCTCTCTCTTTCTATCTCTCTGCCTGCCCCCCTTTCTTTCTTTCTTTCTTTCTTTCTTTCTTTCTTTCTTTCTTTCTTTCTTTCTTTCCTTCTTTCCTTCTTTCCTTCTTTCCTTCTTTCCTTCTTTCCTTCCTTCCACCTGTCTTTCTTTCTTTCTTTTTCTTTCTTTCTTTCTTTCTTTCTTTCTTTCACTCTCTCTCTCCCTGCCTGCCTCTTTCTTTCTTTCTTTCTTTCTTTCTTTCTTTCTTTCTTTCTTTCTTTCTTTCTTTCTTTCACTCTCTCTCTCCCTGCCTGCCTCTTTCTTTCTTTCTTTCTTTCTTTCTTTCTTTCTTTCTTTCTTTCTTTCTTTCTTTCTTTCTTTCTTTCTTTCTTTCTTTCTGCCTGCCTGCCTGCCTGCCTGCCTGCCTGCCTGCCTGCCTGCCTGCCTGCCTGCCTTTTCTTTTTTCCCTTCCCTCCTCATTCTCCTTTCTTCTTCCTTCCCCTCTTTCCTTCTTTTTCCTTCCTTGCTCCCTTCCCATCTTCCCTTCTTTTCCTTTGTCTTTGCTCTTTCCCTTTCTCTTTTCCTGTCCCTTCTTGGATGTTCAAATGCAAAAGTAGAAACATTTCTCCTTGTTGGGTTTTTAGTTTGTTTTGCTAGCCCTCTGTCAGCAAAAAGTGAAGGACCAACCTTCAGTGCCTCTGCCAGCGAAAACAGAGCCCAAGAGGGCTGCAGGCAGCCCTCCCATGCCCCATTTTTGCTGGCAGAGGCCCTATGGGCTGGTGCTTCACTGTTTCAAGGGTGGCCCCATGGGCCAGAGCTAAGCACCCCATGGACCGTATCTGGGCCCTGGGTCTTGAGTTTGACACCTCTGGCCTACAATCCAGCAGGCTGAGAAACAGTTAATTTTCTCGCTGTCACATGGCCCCGTGTTGCTTAAAGAACTGGATTTTTTTCAGTCATGGCAAAAAAGTGGTGTTATATTCTTTCTCTCCTGAGGAATTCCAAAGACTGATTCCTAGGATGGATTGAGACATTTTCATATTTAGAATCGAACCGCTCCGATCGATGGGAGTAAGTAGTTGTGACTAATTTATGTACTTAAAGATTTCAAATGGATTTCCTATAATGACCAAGTATGGATCCAGCCCAATGTTTTCTCTCTAGGAAACACTCCATCAAATGCACACACATACACACCGCCAGGTCACATGTGGATAAAGAAAAAAAGAACAAGCAAACCAGGTTCATCTGAAGCTTATCATGAAAAGCAACAAGGTATTTCTTGCCTTTTTTTCCCAATATCATCCTTCTATTAAGCCTTACTGACCATAGTAGAGATGCCCTCTGAACATAAATGAATGAAGTGATATATAAGTCTACTATCGCTATTGAATGGTCACTAAATGAACTGTTGTAAGTCAAGAATTACCTGTATTCTGGAAGTGGATTGGAACAAGGACCTGCGTCCACCTGGACAACTCAGTCAGTCTAAATCTAGCAGGGTATCTAACTATCTAACTATTGGTAAATGCAGTAAAAGAAACTCCTGGGACGGCATTTCACCATGAGCATAACTTTACTGACAATTCCACATAGGCACAGAAGTAGCAAAACCAGTTCTAAAGTTTTCACGCAAAAAGCCACATAGCTAAAATCTCCATATCCCTCTGGACCACCTTACGGTTCATTGTCCACCAATCTATTGTATTCATTTTGTTTTGGGAGCATTTGGGCAGTGATGGGATTCAGCCGGTTCGCACCTATTCGGGAGAACCGGTTCATAACTTTCTAAGCAGTTCGGAGAACCGGTTGTTGGAAGAAATCCTATTTTATTTTTTCCCACTTTACAGGGCTAATCCTGTAAGGAAGGCAGGAAGGAAACATTCTGGTGTTGTTTCTAGCCTGATCTTTATTGCCCTGCTTACAGAAACTGCCTATCCGGTTAACCCTTATTACATTATAACAGCTAAGGCGAAGCGACCATCGATGTGAGTTGGCCAAGGCCACATTGTCACATGACCACTGAGCTATGCCTACCCAGCTGGTCATTATGGCAGAGAAGTGGTTGTTAAATTATTTGAATCCGACCACTGCATTCGGGGCAGCTCGGAGCTTTTCCAGCATTTGACCTTGGAGTGTTACTACCGTCCCGGACTTGAATTCCTCAGTCACCCCCTTGCATTTCAATCTTCCCCCCTCCCCACCTTCCTGTTTCTGTGGTCCGGTTGCAAGCAATGGGTGCATGGCAAATCAGCCATGACCCTAATATTCCTGGGAGAAGATCAAGTGCAGTAGGACAAAGGCTTGCAAAATATCAAATATTTATTTGTTGAAATTAAGTCCTTTTTCCTCCCCCTCCATTTTTTCCTTAAAAAAAAGAGAGAGAATTTAGCTATGTTCTGCAAAGCCAGCAGGCAGGATTTGCAGCCTGTTTGCACCATTGATTAACCTTCTGGATATTGATGAAGTTTTGTTTACTCTGATGTGGAATATCTTGAGGAAATTCGGAGCCATTTCAAAATAAGATTGCTAGTTTTTTTTTACCTCCCCGGCCTCTTTCTCCCTCCCCCCCCCCCCAATGACTGGGCATTTAATAGCAGATTTCGAGCATGGAAATATGAAACAGATCAGATGTGGTATTCAGCAGGTTCTGACCAGTTCTGGAGAACCGGTAGCGGAATTTTTGAGTAGTTGGGAGAACTCGTAAATACTACCTCTGACTGGCCCTGCCCCCATCTATTCTCTGTCACTTGAGTCCCAGCTAATCAGGAGGGAATGAGGATTTTGCAGTATCCTTCCCTTGGAGTGGGGTGGGAATGGATATTTTAATGTATCCCTCCCCTGGAGTGGGGAGGGAATGGAGATTTACAGTATCCTTCCCCTGGAGTGGGGAGGAAATGGAGATTTTGCAGTATCCTTCCCCTGGAGTGGGGAGGGAATGGAGATTTACAGTATCCTTCCCCTGGAGTGGGGAGGGAATGGAGATTTTACAGTATCCTTCCCCTGGAGTGGGGAGGGAATGGAGATTTTGCAGTATCCTTCCCCTGGAGTGGGGAGGGAATGGAGATTTTGCAGTATCCTTCCCCTGGAGTGGGGAGGGAATGGAGATTTTACAGTATCCTTCCCCTGGAGTGGGGAGGGAATGGAGATTTTGCAGTATCCTTCCCCTGGAGTGGGGAGGGAATGGAGATTTTGCAGTATCCTTCCCCTGGAGTGGGGAGGGAATGGAGATTTTACAGTATCCTTCCCCTGGAGTGGGGAGGGAATGGAGATTTTACAGTATCCTTCCCCTGGAGTGGGGAGGGAATGGAGATTTTACAGTATCCTTCCCCTGGAGTGGGGAGGGAATGGAGATTTTGCAGTATCCTTCCCCTGGAGTGGGGAGGGAATGGAGATTTTACAGTATCCTTCCCCTGGAGTGGGGAGGGAATGGTGATTTACAGTATCCTTCCCCTGGAGTGGGGAGGAAATGGAGATTTTGCAGTATCTTTCCCCTGCCACGTCCACCAAGCCACGCCCACAGAACCAGTAGTAAAAAAAAAAATTGAATCTCACCACCGAAACAGATACTTCTGCTATTAAAAGTCCAGATACGGGGAAGATCAGATTAAAAAAAGAAACAATTTTGGACTGGCTTGAGTTGTTTTTTTTCAAAGATACTCTACTCCATGTATCTGATCAAGAGTCCTTAAAGGCAATAATACTTTGATTAATTCTGAGTGCCTCGAGACTCTGGGTGGTTTTTTTTTTTATATCTATATATTGTAGATGTAAAATTGTTCCTTCCCTGCGACTGTTCATAAATGGGTTTTCTCAACATGGTTCTTTATTTTTCTCTCTCTTTCCCCCCTCCTTAATGGAGCCTTTAGTGCACCTTTGCTAAAAGACTCAGCGCTGCGAGAGGACAAAGGGTAGTGAGACTTAGTGGAGAAAAGGCCCAGCATTTTATTGATTAACTATTTGTTGGGCTCATTGTCACCTTTTTCCTTTCCTGTTTTCCTTGCCCAAGACCAATAATTGACATGAAGGGTGGGTGCAATTGAACGGGGGCTGCTTTTTCGCCTCTTCATTATCTCTCATGTCCTGCCGTTGCTGTGGAGGTTGCACAGTTCATCCCCGCCATCCAAAGATTAGAAGAAACAAACATTTGGAGCATTTTATAAAGTCGGCGCTCTGCCAGGTCCAAATGGCAGCTCGGCATTCATTTGTCTGCTTTCCTCCTTCAAGTTGTATAGCAATAGCAATAGCAATAGCAGTTAGACTTATATACCGCTTCATAGGGCTTTCAGCCCTCTCTAAGCGGTTTACAGAGTCAGCATATTGCCCCCAACAACAATCCGGGTCCTCATTTTACCCACCTCGGAAGGATGGAAGGCTGAGTCAATCCTAAGCCGGTGAGATTTGAACAGCCGAACTGCAGAACTGCAGTCAGCTGAAGTAATAACAATAGCAATAGCAGTTAGACTTATATACCACTTCATAGGGCTTTCAGCCCTCTCTAAGCGGTTTACATAGTCAGCATATTGCCCCCAACAACAATCCAGGTCCTCATTTTACCCACCTTGGAAGGATGGAAGGCTGAGTCAACCCTGAGCCAGTGAGATTTGAACAGCCGAACTGCAGAACTGCAGTCAGCTGAAGTAGCCTGCAGTGCTGCATTTAACCACTGCGCCACCTCGGCCTAGAGACGGGCTGGTGATACCAACTGAATTCTCCATGTTCATTCCTCCTTCCAAGATCTGGTGAACATCGTTTGGATGTTCTGTAGCCCAGGGGTGTTCCGGCGGGCACTACTGCCGGTTTGTTCATGTGTAAGCTGCGTGTGCATGCTTTGCACACGCCTGATGCACGCTGTGCTCGCATGCACAGTGCAATAAAATTGTTCTGCACATGCGCGGAAGCAAAAAAACAAGATGGCGGCATCAAGAGAACCAGTTCGGGGGTGTGGCAGACTGCCAAACCACTACTAGTTCAGCCGAACCAGTCCAAACTGGTAGGAACCCACCACTGCTGTAGCCCATGCGTTGGTTGTCCCAAAGCTGCTTTTTCAGGAGGTAACTGGACTTCCTTGTTTTTTTCTTTTCTTTGAAGACATTTTGCTTCTCATCCAAGAAGCTTCTTCAGCTCTGACAGGATAGTGGGGAAGGGAAGGATCCACAGAAACAACGATTTGTGTAGATCAACGTGTCTCAGCCTCAGAGACTTTAAGATGCGGGGACTTCAAATCCCAGCATGCTGTCTGGGGAATTCTGGGAGTTAAAGTCCACTCAGTTGAGAAGTTGACTTCTAAAGTTGAGAAACACTGTGTAGACCTGTGACCGCAAACCTATGGCACTCGTGTCAGAGGTGGCACACAGAGCCCTCTCTGATGGCACACAAGCAGTTCAGCTCTGCTGTGCATATGCCCCCTGCAGGCCAGCTGGTCTTTGGGTCTCTGCCATGCATGCGTGGCGGCAGGGTGCATGCAGGGGACCACATGTAATTCGCAATTCGCAATTTAATGGGTTTATATGCCGCCCAATCCCGGGGGACTCAGGGCGGCTTACAAATACGAATGAAATAAAATAACACACGGGGGGAGAATACAAACAATACAAACAGTATTAAAAACACAACATACATCCGATTTAATTGGGGGTTGAACCTGATTTGAATCAGCAACCCCAGGCCTGCTGGAACAGCCAGGTTTTGGTGGCTTTTTGGAAGGCCGCAAGGGTGGGAAGGATCCGGATCTCTGTTGGTAGCTTGTTCCACAGAACCAGAGCAGCTACAGAAAAGGCTCTCCCCCAAGTGGTCGCCAGTCGGCATTGTCCAGCCGACGGCACTCGGAGGAGGCTTAACCTGTGAGTTCTTATCGGATGTTGGGAGGTGTGTAGCAGGAGACGGTCTCTCAGATATCCAGGTCCAGTGCCATGTAGGGCTTTAAAGGTAATCATCAGCACTTTGTAGCGCATCCGGAGACTAATAGGGAGCCAGTGCAGCTCACGGAGGATAGATGTAACACGGGTGTACCGAGGTACCCCTGCTATCGCTCGCGCGGCTGCATTCTGGACCAACTGCAGTCTCCGAACACTCTTCAAGGGCAGCCCCATGTAGAGTGCGTTGCAGTAGTCGAGCCTTGAGGTGACGAGGGCATGAGTGACCATTGAAGTGCCTCCTGGTCCAGATAGGGTCACAACTGGTGCACCAGGCGAATCTGGGCAAAAGCCCCCCTGGTCACAGCCAACATGATATTCTAAAGTCAGCTGCGGATCCAGGAGGACACCCAAGTTGCAAGCCCTCTCTGAGGGGTGTAAGCTTTCACCCCCCCCCCCAGGCTAATGGATGGAAAATCTAGACTATCCTTGGGAGGAAACATCAAAAGCCACTCGGTCTTGTACATCTGCAGAAGGTGGGGCACATGTTGGGGGGTGCACATAGCATTTTGGGGATTCGGGTGTGCATGCCCACATTTGCCCGCTTGCGTGCTTTGGGCGCTCGGTCTGGAAAAAGTTAGCCATCACTGTTATACACCTTAAAGATGAATCATCCCCAACCCAAACCCCCATACGTTTTACTGCTCCCTTTAAAAAAATAATAATTCAGATGCAACACACCAGCACAAGAATTTCAGCAAGGTAGAACTCAAATGTCACACTGTAATACAACGGATGAATAATTTAGCCAGGCTGTAAAAGTAACAGAACAGCTAAATTATTATTATTATTTTAAAAAAAATACATTTTGGCTTTGAAAAGAATCATTTCAGATGTTTGGCTTGGGCCATTCCTGTTAAAAAAGAAATCTGTTATTTTCCAATAAAATCACATGGAGCCAAAGAACAATTAACTGAACTGAAGATGCTTTACTCAGGAAGAAAAAGCTTGGATAATTTTCTGTGACGCTGCCAAACAAATAACATTTTTTTTTAGCTTGCACTTCACTCTTAAACAAACACTTCACAAATCTTTCTCTTAGCAACAAAAAATTGGGGATTAGCTGTGGTCGTAAGTCGAGGACTATCTGTATAAAATTGGGCAGATATTTTTGCATGCAGATATTTTTGACAAAAAACAGGCCCATTTTTGCAAAAAAATGGAAAAGCAAAAATGGGCCCGTTTTTTGTCAAAAATATTGCATGCATAGCCTTTAGGAGGCTTATAGAGTAGTCATGGGAGTGGGGGGGCAAAATTGAGCAAAATATGGCCTGTTTTTTTCTCATTTCTGCCTTTCCCAGCCCCCAGGAGCTCTCTGAAAGCCTTCTACAGGCTCTGCATGGCCATTTTGGTGACGGGGGAAGGGTTTCAGGAGGCAAAAAGTGTATAAGACGCACCCAGATTTTCAGCCTCTTTTTTGAGGGAAAAAGGTGTGTCTTATACTCCGAAAAATATGGTAGTAGAGGTGAAAATAAATCATTGTCATATTCATCCTCCTCCTCCTCCTTTTCCTCCTCCTCCTGCACCACCACTGGTCATTATGTAAAAAATTCAACTTACCTGCATCCAGAAAGTCATAGGAGCACAAAGTGGAAAAAGTTACCGAAAATGAGAAGGTGAAGATCTTGTGCTCTACATGGGGCTGCCCTTGAAGAGCATCCGGCGACTTCAGCTAGTTCAGAACACGGCCGCGCGAGTGATCATGGGCGCACCACGGTTCGCCCATATAACACCGATCCTCCGTGAGCTGCGCTGGCTACCTGTTGATCGTCGGGTGCACTTCAAGGTCTTACTTACCACCTATAAAGCGCTCCATGGTAGTGGATCTGACTATTTGAGAGACCGCCTCCTGCCAATTACCTCCCTGCGTCCCATCAGATCGCACAGGGTAGGCCTCCTCCGAATTCCATCTGCCAGTCAGTGCTGACTGGCAACTACGCGGAGGAGAGCCTTCTCAGTTGCAGCTCCGACGCTATGGAACAACCTCCCCGTGGAGATCCGTACCCTCACCACAGTCCAGGCCTTCCGCACAGCCCTCAAGATCTGGCTATCCCGTCAGGCCTGGGGATAGGATTTATTCTCACCCCGCCCGAATGTTGAGTGAATGTTGTGTTTTTATGGTTAATTTTTTTATTCACGTTTTTTTTTCTTTTAAGTCTTGTCTTGCACTCCCTTCCCCCCATTGTTGTAAGCCGCCCTGAGTCCCCTCAGGGAAAAGGGCGGCATATAAATGTTCAATAAAATCTAAATCTAAAAATCTTGTGGGACTTTCGAATACAAAAGGATCATCATTTGGAGCACAACACGCCAGATATCATGGTTGTAGAGGGCCGAAGCATACAGTTTCTTGATATCGCTGTTCCTGGAGATGCCAGAGTTGAAGAAAAAGAACAAAAAAAAATCATGAAATATCGCGACCTGCACATCAAAACCACACAGCCATGGATTAAACTTGTAACAGTGATACCCATTGTCATCGGGGCACTTGGCACCATGTCCAAGAATTTTACAAGATACATCAACAAATTGCAGCTTCCTGCAATAACACCAGAGGAACTGCAAAAAAATGCGCTACTCAGAACATCTTATATTTTAAGAAGGTCCTTGGTTGATACCTAGGACGCTGGCAGCAAACCGCATCAACCATTAGCACCAGTCAATGGTATTTGTAATGCATTTTTGACTCTACAAAAAACCACCCTACTTGGAACAGCTTATATCCTCCTACGTTACCTTAACAGTTCCTAGGTCCTTGGTTAGGACTCAAGCTGTTGAGCTACCAACCAACCCCACCAAAGATTAACCAAATAATAACAACAACAACAACAACAACAACAACAACAACAACGACGACGATGATGATGATGATGATGCCATACCACATGGATTTTGCTGAGAATTTTTAAACCCACCTCTTTTACCATAATCAAGCTTGTTCGAAAGATCTCTGTGAGAATTGCACTTCAGTTTTAGGCAGCTATCAAAGACCAGAAATTACCTTCATGCTAATGGTTCTGCTCTGAATGCTTAAGCATGGCGGAAACCTAGAGCTAGTGCTTACTAGCAAGGGAGAGTCAATGGTACTTCTAAAGCGCTGATAGTTCCTATTAAGGTATAATTCTTGGATGAGGGTTAATAATTCCTACCCTCTTGTTGCCTTGTTAATTTGCTATTCTTTTGGTGTTGCTTTACAACTAATCCATATTTGTCCAACAATCCTTGGTATTGATTCTGTGGGGTTTTTCCTTCTAATTGAATTCTGCAGCTTAGCCAAATGGAGAACACAGAGAGTGAGAGAGAGTGGGGGAGGGAGGGAGGGAGGGAGGGAGGGAGGGAGGGAGGAGAGAGAGAGAGAGAGAGAGAGAGAGAGAGAGAGAGAGAGAGAGAGAGAGAGAGAGAGAGAGAGAGAGAGACCTTGATATAGTTCAGAGCAGCATCCTGTTATTGTAAGCTCCCATTTAACGTTTTGTGTTTTAAGACAAAGGATACTGCTTGGGTGAAGTCAACAGTGCTGACCAGAATGGGAATAATCAAAGGGAAATATAGAAAGAAAATTAAGTACATATCAATACATCTGCTAACTACAGCTAGAATAGCATTTGCCCAATGCTGGAAACAAAATAATACCCCCTCGGATGAATTAGTGATAAAAAAAACCTTTGGATTGTGCAGAGATGGACAAATTAAAACTGAAATTAAAAGGTAAAGAAGAGTCAGAATATTATGAAATCTGGAACAATTGGTACAAATGGCTGCAAAACAGGAATAAAATTAATTAAGCCAAAAAACATTATATATATATTTAGCTCTCATCAGCTAGCCATACCCTTACTGGGATTTGAATATGTATGTATGTATGTATGTATGTATGTATATACATATATACATATATACATATATACATATATACATATATACATATATACATATATACATATATACATATATACATATATACATATATACATATATACATATATACATATATACATATATACATATATACATATATACATATATACATATATACATATATACATATATACATATATACATATATACATATATACATATATACATATATACATATATACATATATACATATATACATATATACATATATACATATATACATATATACATATATACATATATACATATATACATATATACATATATACATATATACATATATACATATATACATATATACATATATACATATATACATATATACATATATACATATATATATATATATATATATATATATATATATATATATATATACATACATACATACATACATACATACATACATACATACATACATACATACATATTCAAATCCCAGTAAGGGTATGGCTAGCTGATGAGAGCTAAATAGCTTGAAATAGATCTATATTAGTCTCCCTTTATTTATTTATCAGCACAAATACAACAATATGTGTGTGTGTGTGTGTTTATTTGTGCTGATAAATACAAATATGTACAAACACAAATATAACAAAGGCAACAGTAAAAATATTGGGTTTCTGTCGTGATGGACTCTTGTGACGAGCCGATTGACAGATGATGGAAGCAGTTGGCTTCCTCCCATAATTGGGGCTTACCAGGAGTTGTGACAATATATATATATATGGACTCCAGAGGATGGTAGAGGACAGGAAGGTTGTCCATAGGGTTATGATGGGTGAGACACAACTTTGCAACTAACAGCATATTCTTTTCCATCAAAGATGGCTAAGAAGAGGAATTTGTTTTTTCCCCTCCTGATTTTAATTTATTTGTATTCCTAAGCGTCCCTTCTTACTTGACACACGGCGAAGGTAGCTTTCTACCCAGGGAGGATTAGCTGCATTGGTCTGCATCAAGAATAATAATGACTACAAAACAATGGTTGGCACAGCTTTTGGAGGAGATAGTGAGACGGACTTTTTTTTTGCTGTGAAGTAAGGTGCTTAA
The DNA here is from genome assembly GCF_051295495.1 of Thamnophis sirtalis. Taxonomy (NCBI): domain Eukaryota; kingdom Metazoa; phylum Chordata; class Lepidosauria; order Squamata; family Natricidae; genus Thamnophis; species Thamnophis sirtalis. The sequence continues at coordinate 92,903,098 of NW_028261382.1, read as the reverse complement.
CCAGCAAGGAAAGAGAGTCCCTTTAAAAGAGACCAATTCCTAGGATGTGATTGTGACATATTGCTGGTATGGACCTGGCCCTGATCCAGCTCGATAGGCAATTTATTTGCTAAAATTTCTGGCTGAGACATGTAGCAAAAGAACTGTGGAAGATAAATTCTCTTTAGCGAATTGGTTGTGTTCCATTCTCGTTTAGCGGAATGATAAATCTTAGCAGTTAAATTTCTTTTCTGAGTTTTTATTTTATTTTATTTATCTCATTCTGGATCTCCTCCCGCTGGTTTCCCCCCCCCCCCCTCTTAGCTACCTGTTGATTACGGTGTAGATGTTTTTGCTTCCTTTACTTATTTCCTTTTTCCAATGCTCTTTTTTTTTTTTTTACTTCTCCTTTGACTTTATTGGGACTGGTTTCTGATGAAAAGGTCTCCTTCATTTATTTATTTAGCAAGACAGCTTTATTTATTTATTAATCCAAGTGGTTTACAGAAACCACAATTCAAAAGACAATAAATCCCATCCCCTGGCAACAACAATCAAACCAACCACTGGATGAGATCCAGTTCACCCTGGGTTCCCCAGGCTCATTGTGTTCTGACCGAGGCTTCCCAAGAGCCTGAAGCAAACTCCTTGTCCCAACAAAAACCCCTTTTATTGATTTACTGTGAATTCTGCTCATTCACATCCAGCAAAGTCTTTCAAAGGAGGATTTACAGTCACAGACCTTATATGGCTTGGAGAGCTGACAGGCCGGTATCTGCAAAACTTGGCAAGGAATCTCAGAGTGTCACCAACCAATTAAGCGAACTAATAGTGTCCTGCAAACTCCACTCCCGTTTCGCTCCTCTTTTATTTTCTCTGGGAGGGGCCATTCATCATCCACCTGTGGCCTTACTCCCAAATCAACCCCTGTTCTTTAGCTGTTTCCTTTGTCTGGAAACTCTTCGCATGCGCACACTAGGAACAGGCTCCAGCTGTTCATCCACTTCACTGATGTCTCACTCTGAAAGCAGCTGAAAACTGGCACATGGCAATGGCCCCCTCTCTGCTTCTGACACAGAGCCCTCTTCAGAGACTTCTCCAGACTCCAGGACTGGCCCATGTTCCTCCCCAACCTCCTCGCTGTCTGAACTTGCTGCCAGCTCCACTAGTCACTGGCGGGCCACAACCACCATCTGGGCCCAACCCTGTTTAGGTCCTAACCCAAGACAATGTCAGTAAGGTGCTGCCATTTGTGAAAACTGTTTCCTTGACTGCATGTGAGTTGACTTGTTCCCCTCTTTGGCAAAGTAATAGATCAGGTAAGCACTCTAGGGAATCATGGGGCTCTGGATGGAAGTTTGGAATTGAAATCCAACTGGGAGATTGGGAACTAAAATCCAATTTATCCGGAAAGCTCTTGAATAGAAAAACAATCCCTGATAAAATATTGCATATATTCTAATGGCTTGTCAGGAAAGGAATGATACTAAAGTCTTAGGAGTAGAAATAGGCGATGTCGCTAGTGAAGAGAAGGAACAGGAATAGCAGTATTCCAATATTTGAGGGACTTCCATGGAGAGGAAGGGGTCAATCTGTTTCCAAAGCAATAGCAATAGCAATAGCAGTTAGACTTATATACCGCTTCATAGGGCTTTCAGCCCTCTCTAAGCGGTTTACAGAGTCAGCATATCACCCCCACAGTCTGGGTCCTCATTTCACCCACCTCGGAAGGATGGAAGGCTGAGTCAACCCTGAGCCGTTGAGAATAGAACTGCTGAACTGCAGATAACAGTCAGCTGAAGTGGCCTGCAGTACTGCACCCTACCCACTGCGCCACCTCGGCATTTGAAGGCCAGTCAAGGAATAATGGATGGAAACTGAATAAAGAGAGATTCAACCTAGAAATAAGGAGATATTTTCTGACAGTGGGAACAACCAACCAATGGAACAGAAGTTGCCTTCGGAAATTGTGGGAGCTTCACCACTGGAAGCTTTCAAGAAGAGACTGGACTGCTATCTATCAGAAATGGCATAGGTCTTCTGCTTGGGTGAGGGGTTGGACTAGAAGACCTCCAAGGTCCCTTCCAACTCTGTTATTCTAAAGAAACTCCTGTTTAGTAGGCGGTGAATCCAATCCAATGGAGACTAGTTGCGCCCTGAATGGCAATTTTGTGATAAGTACCTAAACTAAAACTCCCTTTTTCGAATCAATCTCTCCTTTCTACCAGCTTTGTGTCTTCTTCCTCTCCTTTCTGATCAGTCTGTCTAGCCCTCCTTCCTTCTCACTTGTCACAACATCTCTTGCCACTTCCCCCGGCTTGAATTTTAATCAGCAACTCTTCTCTGCTGGTAAATGCATGGAGGAAAACACAATAATTGCAACCAAGCCATCTATCTTGTAGCCATTGCGAAAGCTGAAGTATTGATTTCTTTCTTTCTTTCCTGGTTCTCTTGGGGGGGGGGGGAATTGCACTGATGTCTCTTTGGTTTCTGGGATATTCTGGTGGACTAGGAAAAGGAAAGTCTGTGTTGGAAGACACCAAGGTGGTCAGAGAGAGAGACGACATTCTTATTTCCTGGAATATAAAGATTGGGGTGCTTAGGTGTTAGAGAAAACTCAGATGGGCTGAAAGACTGATTTCCAACATGGTTGGCATACAAGAAGGTCTTGATGGACTTGGAAGGACAGATACTGAAGCTCAAATATTTTGGCTTTCTTGGCAAGGTTTTTTCAGGTGTGGTTTGCCATTGTCTCCTTCCTAGGGCTAAGAGAGAGTGGCTGGCCCATGGTCACCCAGATGGCTTTGTATTTAAAGCAAAACTCATGGATTTCTAAAGTGATTCCTTAACAACTACACCAAACTCTCATCTCGTTATACTAGATGAGTAAAAATGTTGGTCCTTCAATCCAAGAGGCCACTTTGGGCTTAAAAGAAGCATTTTGTCAACTTGCAAAGCATCCCTGTCCTGCTCTTGAGTTGCCATAGGAAAGCGGGGGATGGGAAACTGATGAAAAGACATGGAAGCAATAGACAGATGCACATTCCAGACTTATCTCTATCAAGGCTGTATCCCAGGGTTACACTAGCTGGACAAGAGTGATCTCTAAAACCTGAAAAATTGCCCCATTGGCAAATGTGATTGATGACATAACCTGAGGGAAGGGGGGAAATAGGGTCATGATTCAGAGCGTAAATTATGTGGGGTCAGAGCTGGCTTCACTTGGGAATGTGCCAACCAGAAGCTCCCAATAAATAACTGGATTTCTTTTGAAGCTTGGCTTGATGCTCATGATTTAATTAAGATATCCATCGGAACCTTCATGCTTCCTCCTCTTGGTCTAGCCCAGGTTTTCCCTCGACTGACCTTCTGAAGGAAAGAGGCATCCAGCCTTGGTTGGACCCAACCTGATAACAGCAGGGCAGAAAGAAAGCATGTTTGAGGCCTGGAAGCCATCTTTTGCATTGGTCCTTCCGGCCTGCCACATCCAATGCTGTGGGAAAAGGGGAGGGAGATTATATGAAGTATGGGAGATATACTGGGGTGGGCTGCTATGAGTTCAGCTGGGTTCAGGAGAACACATAGCTAACATTATGGCTGGTTGGGTGAACCTCCAAATCCCCATGCTGGCTGGCCCTGCCCCTCCCGCCCCTCCCACCTCACATCTCCCCTCTCAGGAGTCTCCACACAGCCTGTTTTGGATGTGAGGTAAATGCAGGGCCCACGCAGAGGCTCAGGGAGGAAAAAGAACAGGCCTTCTGGAACTTCTGGGACCGTTTCTGGCCTCTGGAGGGCCTCCGGAGCCTAGGGAAAGCAGTTTTCACCCTCCCAGAGACTCGAAGAAAGCCTCTGGAGCCTGGGGAAGGCAAAAATGCCCCCATCCCCCAGCCATGGTGCAGGAGGCTGACTAGGCCATGCCCACCATGGTCACACCCACCCAGCAACCAAAGCCACTCCTGGAGATATATAGTCAAAATAACATTCCTTTCTCAGTGAGTCAAGGACATCTTGCCCTGCACCTGGAGAGGTGTGACTGGGAGGCATCTCCGGTTGGGATGGTGCCCGATTGGACCATGTGATGGACATGTGGGTGCTGAGCAGAGACTTGGACTTGAACCCTGACAGCATGCTTAACTCTGTTCTGTCCTTTCTTGCAATCTGGCTTTGAATGCCTTCAGTGTTCTGTGTTTCAGGTTTCCTTTTGTCCATCCAGGGGTTAATTGCCTTGGGTATCTGCCAGCTGTGGGGCTTCCAGGAACAAGAGCTGAGGGCTTCTAACCCTCCGTCATAAATCAAGCCAGAACAACTGTTGAGGGGGAAATAAATAAGTAAAGTGGCCTCATCGGTGAACTTCTGAGAGGTCTTGAGCCATCGGATAGATCAATGCAGCTAAGAGAGGAGAAAAAGGGTTTCCTTCAAAGAAGGTCGAGGAAAACCATGAAATGTTGAATAAGTAAGAGAGGAGCAGTAAAGAGGAGGGCGATATTTAGCAAAGTCTGCAGACCCCGAGTCTCATCGGCGCATCCATATTATATAGGTCATCTGCTATACGGGAAATGAAATAAGGATGAGCTGAATAGACTTTGGGTACCAGTAGAAGATTCAGTAGTTGGCCAGGCAGGATGCTTGACTGTTCTACTTTTTACTTACATCCCAACTTTATTGTTTTTATAAATAAAACATATCTAATGTACCTTCCTTCCTCACATCTATATCTCTGTGTGTGAGTTGGCTGATAGAGAAAGTGACGAGCTTAAAGTCACCCAGCCACAAGGGTGAAATCCAGCAGGTTCTGACAAGTTCTGGGGAAGCGGTAGCAGGTATTTCGGAGAACCTGAAAATACCACTTCTGGTTGGTCCCAGAGTGGGGAAGGAATGGAGATTTTGCAGTATCCTTCCCCTGGAGTGGGGAGGGAATGGGAATTCTACAGTAACCTTTCCCTGGAGTGGGGAGGGAATGGGGATTTTGCAGTATCCTTTCCTTGGAGTGGGGAAGGAATGGAGATTTTACAGTATCCTTCCCCTGGAGTGAGGAGGGAATGGAGATCTTACAGTATCTTTCCCTTGGAGTGGGGAGGGAATGGAGATTTTACAGTATCCTTCCCCTGGAGTGGGGAAGGAATGGAAATTTTACAGTATCCTTCCCTTGGAGTGGGGAGGGAATGGAGATTTTGCAGTATCCTTTCCTTGGAGTGGGGAAGGAATGGAGATTTTACAGTATCCTTCCCCTGGAGTGAGGAGGGAATGGAGATCTTACAGTATCTTTCCCTTGGAGTGAGGAGGGAATGGAGATTTTACAGTATCCTTCCCCTGGAGTGAGGAGGGAATGGAGATCTTACAGTATCCTTTCCTTGGAGTGGGGAAGGAATGGAGATTTTACAGTATCCTTCCCCTGGAGTGGGGAGGGAATGGAGATTTTACAGACTTTATTATTTTACTGGGTTTCTTCCTACTGATTGAACTTGATTTAGCACAGCCCATAACTTTTTTGCATTACTATATTGTATTTCTACTTAATTCAGGGAGCTTAAAAGCATACTTAAAAGTTAGCAGGCACAGCAGTGCAGTTAGTTGCTAATTTCAGGCTCACACAAGCGTACATATATTTCTGCTATCAAGATGTGTTCTTTTATCCTTTAATCTCACCTGGTAAGGAGCATTTAGCTCTTCCAGGCATCTGCAGGCTAAACTATCTGCTTCAAATTAAGATAGGTGAATAGATTATGATCCGGCTATATAGTTGTTTGTGGGTGAATATAATTCTCTGTCCCATCTAATCACTTTCTAACTTAGTAGGAAATGTGCAAAAAAACAAACAAACGAACAAGGGGAAATATAGAAAGAAAATTACATACATACGAATACACCTCTTGACTACAGCTAGAATAAAATTTGCCCAATGTTGGAAACAAAGTAATATTCCCCCAGATGAATTAGTGATTCAGAAAATTTTAGATTGTGCAGAAATGGACAAGTTAACATTAAGATTAAAGGACAAAGAAGAGTCTGAATACTAAGAAATTCGGGATAATTGGTATAAATGGTTGCATAACAGGAACAAAGTTAATTCAGCTGAGAAACAATAGAGAAATGGATAGAACTGTAGATGAATGTATATAAATATGGAAGTGATATAAGATTGATATATACAGGTATGATGACACAACAATGTTAATGTGATGATTGTAAAATGTTATAGAGGGGAAAAAAACAATACAAAATCTGCTTTAAAAAAACCAGATGGAGCTTTAATCACACCATCATAGTCATCATCTTGACTTCTGGATCGCATCCTGCAGAGGGAGAACAAAGGAGTCATTGTAATTAATTGTGAAATGACATTTTCCTGTATCCTTAATGGTCACAGGTGATGAACAGGTGATGATCAGTACCCACCAAAGTGGTCTCTTTTTTCCCCTTTCTGAATGCCCACCCTGAAAAGAGAAGAGAAAGATGCCTGGATTGACAGAATTCGTTGAAAAATGACATATTTTTCTACTAGAGGAGTGATGGCTAACTTTTTTGTTGTTGGTGCCAAAAATGCAAGGGGGCGTGCACACAATAACCGGAGGTTCTGTTTGGCCCATTGGGCCTGTTTTTCGCCCTTTCCAGGCTCCGGAGGCTTTCCTGAAGCCTGGGGAGGGCAAAAATGGCCTCCGCTGGCCAGTGGTGGGTTTCAATTTTTTTTAGAACCTCTTCTGTAGGTGTGGCCTGCTTTGTGGGAGTGGCTTGCTGGCCATGTGACTGGGTGGGAGTGGCTTGCCAGCCATGTGATTGAGTGGGAGTGGCTGGGCAGTCATGTGGCTGGGTGGGCGTGGCCAACATGTAAAATGTGGTGAAACTCACTTAACAATTCACCTTCCATCTGTGGCTTTACTCCCAAGTTGACCCTGTTTTCTTAGCTGTTCTTTTCTTCTTCTGGCAGCTCTGCTGATGTATACACTGGGAACAGGCACCAGCTGTTCTTCTGCCTCACTGCTGTCTAGCTCTGTAGGCAGCTGATCACTGTTGGATGGCCTCGGCCCCATCTCTGCCTCCAACACAGAACTCTCATCCGAGCCTTCCCCAGCCTCCAGAACTGGCTTATGCTTCTCCTCAACCTCCTCACTGTCCATTTCTGCTGCCAGCTCTGCCGAGGGGGGGGGGGGCACAACAGGAACCTTCCTCCCTTTCCTTCTGCAGATTGTATTTCTGCTTCTTTTGCATCCTTTCCCAGCGTTGCTGATTTTAAAAACAACAACAACAACAAAACCTGGGTGCACAGGATGATCCTCAAAAGAGCTGATCAGGATCTTACCCTTGTTGGGAAGACATTATCTCCCTTGATTTTTAATTGTAAGTGTCCACCAGGGCATTTTTATACTTCTTAATGCCCCCAAGTGGTCCATTCATAGGCTATGGGTGGCTGCCTTGAATTGAATCATGTCTCCCTCCGGGACATCCCCTATCAAGCCCATTTTTTAAAGGATCTTGGCAAGCCCTGTGGTGTGCAGCTCGCTGGCTCCTCTGCCTTTCTGGCTTGCTCCTTCCCCAAATCCAATTATATTTGTTGTGAATCTGGAGATCTTGGAGGAAAATTTGTGCGACTTTATGCTTGCCATACAAACAACTGTTTTTTCCCCTTTCTCTTTTCTTCTGTAATAACATAGCATTTGAGATGTCTAATTGCTCCGCGTACATCATTACTGTCATCAGCTTGATTCAACAGCTCTTCACCCAAGCTTTGCTTGATGGAGGCTCCTTAAGGTCCAATCGAAGCAGCAGAAGTGTTAGCAACCTTATTAGGGAACTTCTCTTAGTGCGCCCGAGTGGCTGGTGTTTGTCCTAGTCCTGCTTTTGCTAAAAGGCAGCTAAAACAAGCGTAAATAACTCACTTGCTCTACAGAAAAGGTAGTACTTAGAGGTAGCACTTAAGACTTATATACCACTTCACAGGGCTTTACAGCCCTCTCTGAGCAGTTTAATAGAGTCAGCCTCTTGCCCCCAACAATCTGGGTCCTCATTTTACCCACCGCGGAAGGATGGAAGGCAGAGTCAACCTTAAGCTGCTCAGGATCGAACCGCTGGCAGTCAGCAGAGTTAGCTTGCAATACTGCATTCTAACCACTGGGAGGGAGGGAAGGAAGGAAGGAAGGAAGGAAGGAAGGAAGGAAGGAAGGAAGGAAGGAAACGAGGGAGGGAGGAAGAAAGAATAGCAGAATAACAGAGATGTCACAGAGAGGAAGGGAGGAAGGGAGGGAGGAAGGAGGGAGAATGATGTCAGAGAGAGGGAGGGAGGAAAGGAGAGAGGGAGGGAGGGAGGGAGGGAGGGAGGAAGGAATATACCAATAGCACTTAGACTTATATACCACTTTACAGTGCTTTACAACCATCTCTAAATGATTCCTCCTCTCGCTCTTCATCTGGAACCGGTTCTAAACGGCACCATAGATTTGTGGAACCTCTTCTAGAGAAGAGGTTACAACTGGCAGGAACCCACCTCTGCCCCAAAGTTAGACTTTCTCCCTTCCTTCCTGCTCTGCTGGCGTTTGGAAGGCCAGACTGCTCAGGGTGAGAAGTTAGCGGCCCCAGCAAGATTCAATCTGCTTCTGGCCAGCTGAGGCAGACGCTCTGAAAAATGAACAGCTGTGTCCTAAGGCAGCGAAGCGGGAAAGGCAGAGTATTATAGTTAGCTCTTGTGTTAACAATAAAAGCTATCCTAATCACTACTGACTGGCGAGTTCTTAAGGAGGAGGAAATATTCCAGAAGCGAGGCTTCTTGGGATCTTCTTTAGCGTGCCTTTTGCTTCTTCAGATCTTTTCCCCCCCTACAGAAATGCAGTGTACCCTACCATTAGCCCCGTAACTGGGATTACCGCTTCCTCACAATTCAGCGGGCAGCTACAAACCGCCATAGCAGGGTTGCAAAACATCTACACTGAGCATAACAAAGTTAGGTGTTTTTTTTCTATGCAACATTGCTGGATTTCTGCGAAGGCCAGATGTGGTAGAGGTAGTCCTCCGCTTACAACAGTTCATTTCGTGACTGCTGGAATTTGCAACAGCATTGAAAAAGGTGACTTGAGACAGTTTTTCACACTTACAACCATTATAGGATCTCCATGGTCATTTGATCAAAATTCAGATATTTGGCAATTGTCATGTATTTAGAACATAGAATAACAGAGTTGATAGGGACCTTGGAGGTCCTCTAGTCCAACCCTCTGCCTAGGCAGGAAACCCTATACCAGTGTTTCTCAACCTTGGCAACTTGAAGATGTCCGGACTTCAACTCCCAGAATTCCCCAGCCTGTATTGATTTGCATTTCCTATTTCTCCTTAGTTCTAAGTTGCTTCTCTCCTTGCTTAGTTTCCACCCATTGCTTCTTGTCCTGCCCTCAGGTGCTTTGGAGAATAGCTGGACTCTCTCTTCTTTGTGGCAACCCCTGAGATACTGGATCACTGCTATCATGTCTCCCCTAATCCTTCTTTTCATTAAACTAGACATACCCAGTTCCTGCAACCGTTCTTCATATGTTTTAGCCTCCAGTCCCCTCATCATCTTGGTTGCTCTTCTCTGCACTCTTTCTAGAGTCTCCACATCTTTTTTACATTGTGGCGACCAAATCGTATTCCAAGTGGGACCAATACCAAAGCATTATAAAGTAGTAGTAACACTTCATGTGATCTTGAGTCTATCCCTCTGTTTATGCAGCCTCGAATTGTGTTGGCTTTTTTGGCAGCTGCTGCACATGGCTGGCTCCTATTTAAATGGTTGTCCACTAGGACTCCAAGATCCCTCTCACAGTTACTACTATTGACCAAGGTACCACCTATACTGTACCTGTGCAATTTGTTTTTCTTGCCTATTCTTCCCTTTTGTTTTCTTGACTGTGTTATTCCACACATTTGCCTCTTTGCCTTCTGCCTTTCCTCCAAGGTGGCTGTGGAAAGAGAAGAGATCTAAAAAAAATGTGTGGGCTTCTCTAACCCAACAGCCCTATGCATGCAACACATTTAACCCAATCAGTTAAAGGTCTGGAGGTTACATTGACCATCATCCCCCAAAGCTTATTTAGGGCTAAACCTGTTATGCTTGGGTGACTTAGCTTGTCAAGTAAGGCCAGTCCATCCAATTAATTCATGTTTTTTTTAATATATTATGCAAAGCCAGAACATAGGTTCATTTAGCAAGTAGGTTAAGAATGCACTGCAAACACACTCATAGGGTTTTCCAGTTCAGTATCCATTATTACTTGATGAGACTCATTTAAATGTATGAAGTATTCTTTAACTGTGTTCATGATCCAGCATCAGAGAGTGAGTACCAAAAATGTGAGATGGGTGCAACTAAAATTAGAACTGTCTCTTGCTGGAAAGCATGTCTGAAGGAGTTAAGATAATATAGGAAGCTTCTATGAAGTGCATGATCTAATGGGATTCATTCATACAGGCAAAGCCTCGCTGGCATCTCCATCAATCAAGTGTCCCAAAGGTGCTTTTTCAGGAGGCAACTGGACTTTCTTGTTTCTTTTGAAGACGTTTTGCTTCTCATCCAAGGAGCTTCTTCAGCTCTGACTGGATGGTGGGGAACGGAAGGATTTATACTCCTTGCAGACAGCTGGCCATTTGCATCCTTTTAGAGAGTCATTGAAGCACTTGGAGGTTTGTCTGTGTCCTCGGGGATCACCTGAATAGTGCAAATGGTTCCTGTGGTCTGCAATATTTTTTGGAAATCCATTCCTACTCCCACACCATTCAAAGGGTCTTCATCCCAAATTGTATAGCTAAAGGTCTGTAGAGATTCTCAATCACCCAGGTCATGGTTGTCCCAAAGGTGTTTTTTTCAGGAGGCAACTTTCTTGTTCTTTTTTTCTTTTGAAGAGGTTTCGCTTGAAACATCTAAAGAATGGTTGGAGGAATTGGTTAGGTTAGTTTAATGAAAGGAATGACTAGGAGAGACATGATGGCAGTGTGCCAGTATCAGAGGGGCTACCATAAAGAACAGGAGTGAAGCTATTCTCCAAAGCACCTGAAGGCAGGACAAGAAGTAATGGAATGGAATTAATCAAGGAGAGAACCAACCTCGAACTAAGGGGGAATTTCCTGATAGTTAGAACAATTAATCAGTGGAACAACTTGCCTCCAGAAGTTGTGAATGCTCCAACACTGGTGGTTTTAAAGAAGATGTTGGATAACCATTTGTCTGAAATGGTATAGGGTTTCCTGCTTGAGCAGGGGGTTTGACTAGAAGACCTCCAAGGTCCCTTCCCACTTGGTTATTCTCTAACCTCCCAAGAAACATTTGCTGCCAAGCCGTACTCAATCTTTTAAATCTTTTATTCCGGATATGCAAAGTGTGGGCCAAAAAGATCACCCCTTTTTAAATAGGGAAAGCAAACAGTTTATCTTAATACAGTTTCCCTAAGCACAAAAGGCAGAGGAATTGAACCCAGTGTTTGCAAAGCTTTTTAAAGATTTTTTTTTTTTTAAGTAGACTCACCAGCTACAAAATGCTGAACCTTTCCCCAAACAAACTTAGTTGATATTTACAAATGTCTAATTTGCTCCTTCTGGGATTTCACATGGTCGCTTTCAATGTACCTCTCCCCTTGTTGGGAAATGTACCTTTAGAAAGGGGTGCTTGGCTAACTTCTGAATAATTCAGTGAGCTTAATGATTTTAAAAAAAGTAGATGCAATCCTAAATTGCATTAACAGAGGGATAAAATAAAAGTCAGGTATTAATACCACTCTATAAAGCCTTAGTAAGACCACATCTAGAGTACTGCATCCAGTTTTGGTCACCACACTATAAAAAAGATGTTGAGACTCTAGAAAAAGTCAGAGAAGAACAACCAGTTGATTAGGGGACTGGAGGCTCAAACATACGATGAACAGTTGCAGGAACTGGGCATGGCTAGTCTAGTGAAGAGAAGGAATAGGGGAGACATGATAGCAATATTCCAATATTGGAGGGGCTACCAGAGAGAAAAGTGAGTCAAGCTATTTTCCAAGGCACCCGAAGGCCAGACAAGGAATAATGGATACAAACTGAACAAGGAGGGATTCAACCTGGAAATAAGGAGGAAATTTCTGACAGTGAAAACAATAAACCAATGGAATGGAAATTTCTTTCGGACGTTGTGGGAGCTTCATCCCTGGAAGCTTGAAGAAAAGACTGGACTGCCATCTCTCAGAAAGAGTGTAGTGTCTCCTGTTTGAGCAGGGGAGGGGGTTGGACTAGATGACCTATAAGGTCCCTTCCAACTCTGTGAATCTGTTAAAAAAATTGTTAAGTATAATTGTGCATGTATATATGCCTGTATTACACACTCATGAACATGTCAAGATGGGACTGAGTGGTCCATAGTTAAGATGTTTATTTGCAAAGTTTATACCCTTATCAGAATGATGCTTTTAGATTGCTGTAAACCTTCATGGCTTTCAGTCGAAGGGGCATGGCAGCTTCCTGAGAAATAGCAATAGCAGTTAGACTTATATACCGCTTCATAGGGCTTTCAGCCCTCTCTAAGCGGTTTACAGAGTCAGCATATCGCCCCCACAGTCTGGGTCCTCATTTCACCCACCTCGGAAGGATGGAAGGCTGAGTCAACCTTGAGCTGGTGAGATTTGAACTGCTGAACTGCAGATAACAGTCAGCTGAAGTGGCCTGCAGTACTGCACCCTAACCTTGGCTAGTCTTCACCGTGAAGATGTGGATGTGGCCTAACGTGGGGACCAGATAAGTGGACAAATCCATCCAATTAAAACATTGTGATGGCAGTTAATTCGCCATTTGTGATTTGCTGTTGTTTTGCTGATTGGACAGGAGGTTAATTTCAACTCTACATGAACCAAAATTTTGTCCTGCAATGATTTTAAATCTGATAACTCTGCTTCGCAGAGAAACCGGGTGGAAATGGAGCTTCATTGTTCAGGTACTCCAAAATGTACGACGATAATGGAGCCCGAAATGGATGTTGCTAAAGTGAGAAATTTGTTAAGTGAGTCAATTTGCCCCATTTTGCAATCTTTCTCGCAGTTGTTAAGTGAATCACTACAGTCGTTAAATACGTAACATTACTTGTTAAGTGAATCGGGCTTCCCCCATTGACTTGGCTTATCAGAAGGTCTCAAAAGGGGATTTGGCAGTTCGAATCTCACCAGGCTCAAGGTGTACTCAGTCTTCCTTCCTTCCAAAGTGGGTAAAATGAGGACCCAGATATGCTCAATCTGTAAACCACTTAAGGCTGTAAAGCACTGAAAAATGGTATATAAGTCTAAGTGCTATTGCTAAGTGCTAAAGAAGGAAGGGAGAAAGAGGGAGAGAGGGAAGGAAGGAAGGAAGGAAGGAAGGAAGGAAGGAAGGAAGGAAGGAAGGAGGGAAGGAGGGAGGGAGGGAGGGAAGGAAGGAACGAAGGACTGTAATGGCACAGTGGTTAGACTGCAGTATTGCAGGCTAACTCTGTCAACTGTCAGCAGTTTGATCCTGACCAACTCAAGGTTGATTCATCCTTCCATCCTTCTCAGGTGGGTAAAATGAGGACCCAGATTGCTGGGGGCAATGTGCTGATCTGTAAACCACCCAGAGAAGGCTGTAAAGCACCATGGGGCAGTACACGCAGACCTCGACTTACAACAGTTCATTTAGTGAGCATTCAAAGTTACAACGGCATTGAAAAAGTTATGACCATTTTTCACCCTTACAGCCGTTGCTGTATTCCCAAGGCCGTGTGATCAAAATTCAGATGCGAGGCAACTGACTCATATGTATGACGGTTGCAGCGTCCTAGGCTCACACGATCCCTTTTGTGACCTTCTCCCAAGCAAAGTCATTGGGGAAGCCAGACTTCCCCATTGCTACCGCATGATTAAATGCACTACAAGTGCAGTGATTCGCTTAACAACGGTGGTAAGATAGGTCATTATAATGGGGCAGAATTAGCTTTTCGCAAAGGTTTCACTTAGCCGCAGATATTTTGGGCTCAATCATGGTCGTAAGCCGAGGACTGCTTGAACATCAGTCTTAAGTGCTGTTGCTATTATTATTATCTGAAATTTCGCATCCCAGCTTCCAGAGCCTAACGTCTCCTTGCCTTTGAAATTGGATCTAGCGTATTAAAAGGTTCTTACTTAACCTTTCTTTCCTTCTCCAAAGGGCTGCATTAGCCTACGCAGGCAGGTGGAAAATTGAATGGGGTCATTTCTATCTGTTTTATCTAGCCCGATGACTCAGGAACCCCCCCTAAAGATAATTTTCTGGGTTTAGATTTCCCTTTGCCAAGCCCTAGGTGGCCAAAGACAACACGAGGAAGTTGCAATTGGAAAAAAAAATGTAGCCAGCTTTGAGATGAAAGTGGTTCCTTCAGCCGAATTAGTTTTGCATAAAGGCCTCCCTCGGAGACGATTTGCATAATGTTATTTTTTTTTCCCCCCACGTCGTGGAGAGGAGAAAGGGATTGGTGGAAGAAGGAGGAAAAGAAGATTTGGGAATCCCATAATGCAAATCACTCTCCGCGGCTTTTTATAATCGGTTGCTGCTTAAGAGAAGCACACGGAAGCAATGTGCCGCATGTATTTATTTATTTTTTTCAGCCACATCTCCTCTGCGGATGGAATTGCTTCACAATATTCCGACCTGATGGAGCACAGCATCGCAACATATCGAAACAAGACCCCGAGCCACGTTCTGCAATTCAATCTTGTTTTTATGGCTGCGATAGAGATGCAAAGCGTACGAGCAGGGCTGCTTCCTGCCTGCCCGTCCCCTGGACTAAATTTTCCCAGAAGTTTTTGTTTATTTGTTGCTTGCTTGGTCTGGTTTTTTTTTCCATTCTGGGTCTATCAAGAATCCCATTAAAGGTTTTTATTTTGTTTTTGTTTTCGAGGGTGACCAGGACTTCGGTTGCGATGCGCTAGGAAGCACCCTAAATTGGAGATGTAAAAGCTGTGTGATACTCTGGACTCTGGACCCTTTCTCTGGATCTAGAATGAAATAGCGAGGAAATGGACCAATCCTTACCCAGGACATTTAGCACACTTTAAAAAAGAAAACCTGTTAAATGTTTGCCAGTTTAACCATGTTAAATACCAATTCTGCTCCAGCTGCGTTTTCTTCATTGTCATCAAGGGACGTTCCAAGTGTTTATTGACTGGATTTTTAATCCCATCTTTATTATTGTTTTATATGACTCAAGGTGGAGAACATACCTAATGTTCCTTCCTTCTCCTATTTTACCAATAGCAACAACCACCTCAAGAGCCGAGGTGGCGCAGTGGTTAAATGCAGCACTGCAGGCTATTTCAGCTGACTGCAGTTCGGCTGTTCAAATCTCACCGGCTCAGGGTTGACTCAGCCTTCCATCCTTCTGAGGTGGGTAAAATGAGGACCCGGATTGTTGTTGGGGGCAATATGCTGACTCTGTAAACCGCTTAGAGAGGGCTGAAAGCCCTATGAAGCGGTATATAAGTCTAACTGCTATTGCTATTGCTAACTCTGGGAGGTGAGTTACGCTGAGAGAGGGGGACTGCCCCAAAGTCATTCAGCTGACATTTGTGCCTAAAGCAGACTAGAACTCCCAGTCTCCTGGTGATTGCCTGTAAGTCAAGATTGTGAAGAGCCGAGGTGGTGCAGTGGATAAATGCAGCACTGCAGGCTACTTCAGCTGACTGCAGTTCTGCAGTTCGGCTGTTCAAATCTCACCGGCTCAAGGTTGACTCAGCCTTCCATCCTTCCGAGGTGGGTAAAATGAGGACCCGGATTGTTAGGGGGCAATATGCTGGCTCTGTAAACCTCTTAGAGAGGGCTGAAAGCCCTATGAAGCGGTATATAAGTCTAACTGCTAAGCTAACTGCTAAGTCACACAGCCAACTTTTATGCCTAAGGTGGAACTAGTATTCCTTGTATTTTAGTGATTGACCCAAAGTGATCCAACTGGTTTTCATACATAAGGCAGTACTAGACTTTCCAATCTGCAGGTGAACAGCTCTACATCACCCAGTCACCTTTCATGCCTAAGGCAGGACTAGAATTCACAATCTCTTGGTGATGGACCTCAAATCACCCATCTATCTTTCATGCCTAAGGTGGAACTAGAACTTTCAGTCTCTTAGTGATTTGCCCAAAGTCATCCAACTGTTTTTCATACATAAGGCGGTATTTGATCTAGAATTCATAGTCTCTTGGTGATTGGCCTCAAATCACCCAGCTATCTTATGTGCCTAGGGTGGAACCAGAACTCTCAGTATCCTAGTGATTGGCTGAAGGTCATCCAGATACCTTTCATGCCAAAGACAGGACTAGAACTCACAATTTTCTGGTTCCTAGGCCAGCACTTTAGCCACTAGACCAAACTGGGAAACTACCGAGCATTGTGCTAATCCACTTTGGAAATAAGATGACCAAGTCCAGGATTGATCGTCCCACGAGAAGATATCTGCTGGAAAGGATGCAAAGTCCTCGATGTTGACAGATAAAGCTAGGATGCTACTTCCTGACTTTTGACCAAGTTCTCAACTTGCTTTTCCCTTTCATTTGAAACATTGTGTTTGGACCAACTTACGTTTATCACTCAGTGATTCCTTGCACCTTCCAGTGATCCACGGCCGATTTGCCATCCTTGAAAGAAGTTTTGTAGCCGTTCTCATCACGTCCACCTTGATACTTTTCACCGATTTCTCTGTGATGGATTGCTGGGTTCAGACGAATGTGTGAAGTACCTCTGTGGTTTTCCAACCAAAGATGCTTAGGAATGGAGATGGGAGATCTGATTTTCAAAAGAGGGCCGTGCCTGCAAAATAATGCTCGGGCAGATCCGATATTGCATTTTTATTTATTAAAATATTGATTTATACCGCAGAACCTCACCCACTGTTCCCAAGACAGCCTACAGCAAAATTAAAACCAACAGCAAGGTAATAAACAAAGAGAAAAACACAATCTCAAATCAATTGAAATTGGAGGGAGGAGGGATGAAATAGATTAAATTTAAAACAACAAAATAAAACTCCAATGAAGCAGCGGAATCCACTGTAATTGCATTAAATTCCCAGGAAAAATCACCCTGCCTTCAAATAATGCCTGAAAAACTATCAAACAGATAAAAATAAAGATGCTTACGTTGAGCTTGACTCCTGGGTCTGGAAGGATGCAACTACGCAATTTTTTTCGGCTTTCACATTCTCTTCTTTAGCCTGAAAAACTCCTGTCTAAGTACATACTAACTAGGCCTTACTCCACCTTAGCTTCTGAACCCAAAGTTATCTCCCTGTTACCAGCTGCTGAGATGAAGATTGTCAAACAAGGTGGCATGTAAATGAACCAAAGAGAAGGGGTTATAGAGGTGAAGGAAGGGTCACAATGACCCTAGGCAGATCCAGGAGGAGGTGAGGGAAGGGGCAAGGTCCTCATTTAAGTGACAGCAAACATTGGTAGAACTTCCCTCCTTCCTTTCTTCCTTCCCCTTCCCCTCTCCTTTCTTTTCCTTTTACTTCATCCCTTCTTTCCTCTTCCCCTCCCTTCTTTTTCTTCAAAACTCCCTCTTTCTTTGTTTCTTCCTTCCTTCTATTTCCCCTCCCCTTCCTTTTTTCTTTTCCTTCATTCCTTCCTTCATCCCTTCCTTCCTCCTCTCCTCCCTACTTTTCCTTCATCCTCCCTCTTCTTTCCTTCCTTCCCCTCCCCTTCCTTTTCCTTCATCCCTCCCTCCCTTTCTTTTTTTCTTCCTTCCTTGCTTCTCCTTCTCTTCACCTTCCTTTTCCTTTTCCTCTTCCTTCATCCATTCATCCCTTCCCTCACCCTCCCCTCCCTTCTTTCCTTCATCCCTTGATCTTCCTTCCTTCCTTCCCATTTTCTTTTTCTTTCTTTCCTTCTTTTCTTCCTTCCTACCTACTACCTACCTGTAATTCCCATAGCAAGTTATGCTTGCAGACATTAGCGAGTACCAAGTGTTTAGAAAGAGAGCTGGAAAAGTTGAACAAATGCAGCAGAACCATATAAAGAGGCTGAGGTGAAAACAACAAATCTTGATACAACCACCTCAGAGACACCACAGTAGCACTGTCTGAATGGTCGGTAAACAGCGCAAGACGGAAATGGGTTGGAGGACAATCTCTGCTTCCTCCATTCTCTTCACACTTCCCAGCGCTGAACCTGTAAAGAGGCTTTGCTTGAGTCTTCGTACAAATCTTTCCCACCAAAAGGAGCGCTGAATTAGATGGCAAGGCCGTTAACACCTCTGGAATGACATTCAGAAGAAGATGCTAGGCAGTGGTGGGTTTCAAAAATTGTTCGAACCTACTCTGTGGGTGTGGCCTCATTTGTGGGAGTGGCTTGTCGCCCATGTGACTGGATGGGAGTGGCTTACTGCCCATGTGACCGGATATGAAGATGCCGACGACACTTGTCAGAACCACCTTAAATTACCTCACACACAGCACCGGCATGCATAAGAATAGGATGTAAACTTGTTTTTTAAAAGGCATCTTTGGTTTGCGTTAAAACAACTTCAACACACGCAATGTTCTGATTGCACCACAAACGCAGTAATCATCCTTACCTTTCACAGAGGCCCTGAGTTTTATAAATAGGAGCATGATAGTGTAGAATAATCATATCCAAGGACCAGTGGTGGATTTCAAAAATTTTTGGAACCTCTTCTGTAGGTGTGGCCTGCTTTCCGGGTCCACTGGTGGAACCTCTTCTAACCGGTTCAGTAGATTTGACGAACCGGTTCTACTGAATAGGTGCGAACTGGTAGGAACCCACCTCTGATGCTAGGCAAGAAAACCCTTTCGAGGACCCCTAGTTGAGAAATTCACTCCTGCATCTTTATTGTAACCTTCAGATATTTCGCTCTTCGTTGCAGGGAATCCAAAACTGATAACATTAGCTAGTTTTCGTGAGGCCATCGCATTCTGGTTCTGGAGTCCCACCTGACAAGAAGAAGGAGAGAAGCTTCAAGAAGCTTCCTATGCGAAAGTCAGTCAGGTACACGGTTGCTATGGCAATCCAGCTAGCTGAGTACCTGCAGTCGGCTGAATCTTCCCACCCCGAAGAGCCATCTTGATTCATACCATATCAACGCTTGTTCTTTGACCATTTTCAGTCACTACCTGTCCTGCAAGTCATAATCCCATAAATTGCACCTCATAGCCACTTTGCGTCAGTGGGTGGAATGATACCAAAAAAAAAAAAAAAAAAAACCTCATGCACCAATGGTTTTAAATCTAAAAGAAAATGGTTTTAACTGCCCAGCGTGGAATTGCAGCAATATTGAAAAATGGTTGTTTCACTCACTCTCACACTGGGCCCTAATTGATTCTTTGAACCCAATTGTGATTTCAATATATTCCCAGTCAAACAAAGAAAAAAAAATCTACCGGCGCTAATTTAACATAGCGAACGCTGACGTTGCATTTCGTGTGTGAATGAGATTAATTTGTGCTTCCCGGTTAGGTCCGGAGTTTAAACGTAACTCTGGATGGGGTTGACTAGGGAGAAGGAAGGAGGTGAGAGGGCTGTAAATGTCATGAGAATAAAGGCAGGGGTCTACTCAGGAGTAGGGAAAGCTCCTTCTTTTCTCCTGAGTAGAAGTTTAGCTGTCGGTGGATGAGCTCAAAAATCATAAAGAAGGTTTGGAGGACTTCACGCCTACCGTATTTTTCGCACTTTAAGACGCACCGGAGTATAAGACGCACCATGATTTTGAAAAGGTGAATTTAAAAAAAAAAAAGGTTTTGCACTCTGCAGGCCTCCCAAACCCTCTGCATGTGTTTTTTTCAAAAAAAAAAAAAAAAAAAAGGAGGGCATGCAGAGTCTTTGGGAGGCTTGTAGAGTGCTCCGGGGCCCAAAGGGGGAGGGCAAAAATGAGCAAAACTGGCCCGTTTTTTGCTCATTTTTGCCATCCCCAGCCCCGAGGAGCACTTTCAAGCCTCCCAAACCCTCTGCACATCCATTTTTGCAAAGGAGGCGGGGTTTTAGCAGGCCAAAAATTCTGTGTTCAGTGTATAAGATGCACCCAGATTTTCACCTGCTTTTTTTGAGGGGAAAGATGAGTCTTATACTCCGAAAACTGTGGTATCTTGGACCAGTGGTGGGATTCAAAACTTTTTACTACCAGTTTTGTGGGCATGGCAGGGGAAGGACACTGCAAAATCCCCATTCCTTCCCCACCCCACCATCCTGCTTTCCAGCTCCGTTCTCCTGTTCAGAGCAACAAAAGAAGATTGCCCGGAAGGCAGCAGGGGCGGGGCCAGCCTATTTGCCAGTTCTCTGAGCTACTCAAAATTTCCACTATTGGTTCTCCCGAACCT
The DNA here is from genome assembly GCF_051295495.1 of Thamnophis sirtalis. Lineage (NCBI taxonomy): Eukaryota > Metazoa > Chordata > Lepidosauria > Squamata > Natricidae > Thamnophis > Thamnophis sirtalis. The sequence goes on along the minus strand of NW_028261382.1, from coordinate 92,882,828 downwards.
GTCAGAACTGGCTGAATACCACCTCTGCCTTTCACCTTAGGTTATCTACCCCTAGTCTAGATAAGGGCTACACTGGAAACAGTGAAGGACTGGCCCATGGTGCCTCTGCCAGTGAAAACAGAGCTCAAGAGGGCTGTATGGAGCCCTCCCGAGTTCCATTTTTGCAGCAGGCCTTTGCAGCCGAAAATGGAGCGTATGAGGGCCCCGGTTGCCCTCCCAAGCTCCATTTTTGCTGGTAGAGGGTTGCAGGACGCCATTGTTGCTGAAAACAGAGCTTGGGAGCCTGTTTTCACTGGTAGAGCACTCGGGCCACCACATGCACCCCTTACATGAGTACATAAGTGACATCGAGCAGGCCATGCCCGCCCTGGCCACCACGCCACCCAAGGTCAAACACAACCCTGATGCGGCCCTCAATGAAATAGAGTTTGACACATGTGGTCTAGATCATCCTTCGACACATGGTGTTCTGCTTCTGACCACAGAGGACGCCTCAATATCATTGCTTTTTAAAAAAGGAGAGAGAAATTCTTAAATCTCTTAGTGCTTTTATGCCCGGAGGCTGCTGATGCTCCATTTTCTAAGCTCCATTGTCACTAATATGGCCAAAAAAAGGGAAGGAATGCCTTAATGCTGCTACGCCTTCTACCCAGAACCAAGCTTGTTAAGCCCCAAAGCTACACTGAAGATTGAGAGGGAGAACGGAATTGAATGAAACGGCGCCAATGTGTTCTGTTCCCTTGCTCCTCTTCTGTATGCGTGCATGCTTCAGTGCAAATGTGATTTTATTGAAGTGGGTTTCCCCCATACACATATACTTTTTGGCATGCCTTCGAGTCAGTGTTGATTCTTGGAGAGTTCCTGGACAAATCCCTGCAGTTTTTTGTGGTACAATTTCTGGATTCCAATGGCCTCTGAATCGTCACTCCATCCTCGTCATCTGTAGCCAGCTTCTCATTCAAAGAATGATTTGAAAATGTTTTTTTCAAGTAACTGAAATGATGTCAGGCAGGACGAGGCCATCGTCCTTGATCCTAGAAGTAGGATGAGGAACAGCAGATTTAAAGTAAAGGGAGACAGATTCCCATTGAATGTCTATGGAGATTCTCAGTCACCCAGATCATGGTTGCCCCAAGAGGCAACTGGACTTTCTTATTTTTTTCTTTGAACACATTTCACTTCTCATCCAAGAAGCTTCTTCAGCTCTGACTAGATGGAGAGGAACGGAAGGATTGATATTCCTTGCAGACAGCTGGTCATTTGCATTCTTTTAGAGGGTCATTGAGGGCACAATGGAGATTTATCTGTGTCATCAGGGTCACCTGACTAGTACGAATAGGTGTAGAGCAGGAGCCGTGTGTGGCTCTGGAGCCGCATGTGGCTCTTTCATTCCTCTGCTGCTGCAGCTCCCTGTCGCTGCTCGGCTCCACAATTGATAGAGCTTTTGGTTAGGACAGGTAGAGGAAAAAGGACACCGCACTAGGAGGAGACTCTATGGTGGGGGAATCAGATTTCTGGTCGACTTCAGAATTGAATGGAGGGCTTCCAGTTAGGACCTTTGTGGCTCTTTGAGGGTTTAAGGTTGCCGAACTCTCCTGTAAAGTCTTTATGGAACTGTTGAAAGGACTATGTTGTAGGCTGGAGGTAGATGATGCCTCTTAAAAAAACACCTTTGGGACATTCCAATTGAATGTTGGGAGAAATTTCCCGACCGGAATGTCAGTGGAGATTCTCAGTCATCCAGGTCATGGTTATCCTTAAGGTGTTTTTTTTTCCCCCTTCAAAAGACAGCTGGACTTTGTTTTTGCTTGAAGATGTTTCGCTTCTCATCCAAAAACACCTTTGGGGTTCCTGATAGGAACAAACTGTAATAAACCCAGTTGCCAAGAGAAAGGTTAGGCTCATTTCATTGGATAAGTTCAAACAGAAGCTACATTAGTCATCTTTGGGCAGTACATTGATTGAAATTTCGGTGCTGGACAAGAGTTGATGGCGATTGAGCCGAGGTGGTGCAGTGGTTAGAGTGCAGTGCTACAAACTACTTCAGCTGACTGCTAGTTGCAGTTCAGCAGTTCAAATCTCACCGGCTCAAGGTTGACTCAGCCTTCCATCCTTCCAAAGTGGGTAAAATGAGGACCCAGATTGTTGAGGGCCAATATGCTAACTCTGTAGACTGCTTAGAGACAGCTGTAAAGCAGTATGAAGTGATATATAAGTCTAAGTGCTCTTGCTACCTCCCTCCCTCCCTCCCTTCCCAGTGGTTAGAATGCAGTATTGCAGGCTAACTCTGCCTACTGCTAGTAGTTCGATCCTGACCAGCTCAAGGTTGACTCAGCCTCCCATCCTTCCTTCTGAGGTGGGTAAAATGAGAACTCAGATTGTTGGGGGCAATGGGCTGACTCTGTAAACCGTTTAGAGAGGGCTGTAAAACACTGTGAAGCGGTATATAAGTCTAAGTGTTATTGCTATTGCTATCAGAAGGGCCCTCCAAGCCCATTGCTCTCTACGTAGGTGGTGTCGTTGTATGCACCCAAAAGAAATAGGCTGTTGGATCTGAACAGTACAATAATGTTTCATTGTTCTATGTGATTTTTTTTTTTTTTTACCATTTTAATGCCTCCAGGGGCCAGGTTTGTGTGGGTGGGCCAGGTACTAATGTGTTTGCTAATAAACAATACATATTTTTGAAATGTTTAATAGATCAGAGATAAAATCTGGGAGAAACAATTCAGAGAGTAAGGACTGGTAGAAATAACCCCCTCCCCATGCAAATGGAAGTATATGCATCCCAAAATAAGACCAGTATTTTCTTAAAACAGGAAAAATGCTTTTGATTTGCTGAAAATATAATAAGGGGGATAGACAATGGTATTTTTTTCCTGCCTAATTTTACAGGTTGCCTGTCCTTCCTTCCTTCCTTCCTTCCTTCCTTCCTTCCTTCCTTCCTTCCTTCCTTCCTTCCTTCCTCCTTCCTTCCCTCTCTCCCTCCCTCTCTCCCTTCCTCCCTCCCTGTCCCCCTTCCTTCCTTCCATGGTTTTTACACATTGCCGAAGCCCAATGCGAGTGGGAGTAAAAAGAAAGTACCGTCAGCCCTTTTCCATTGATTATATGACTCTTCCTCCTTGGGTATTCAGGAAGATTTTGAGTTGGTTTAGACTTGCACTATGCTCCTATTGGTTCTTACGGCCTAATCCCAGGAGACCAGCCTCTGGTAGAGTATTCTTTCTCTGAGTCACTGCTGCTCTTCTTAGCTATTTCAATGCTTATTGCTAGGAGCAAAGATGAAGTTTGTGAAGGAGAAAAGTATTCCAAAGGGTGTGTGTGTGTGTGTGAGAGAGAGAGAGAGAGAGAGAGAGAGAGAGAAAGAGAGAGAGAGAGAGGGAGGGAGGGAGGGAGGGAGGGAGGGAGGGGGGGCACAGGCAGGGACACATAGAGAGGCAGAGAAAGAGGCAGAGAGAGAAAGAGAGAAAAAGAAAGAGAAATAGAGAGAGACACACAGAGAGAAAGACAGAGACACATAGAGAGACAGAGAGAGAGAGAGAGTGAGAGAGGCAGAGACAGAACGAGAGACAGAGAATGAGAGAGAGACTGAGAGAGAGAGAGTGAGTGGGAGAGAGGAAGAGAGAGAGTGTGAGTGGGAGAGAGGAAGAGAGAGAGAGAGAAAGACAGAGAAAAAGAGAGACAGAGAGCAAGAGAGAGAGAGAGGAAGAGAAAGAGAGAGCGAATGACAGAGAGCAACAGAGAGAAAGAGAGAGTGGCAGAGAGCGACAGAGACAGAGAGAAAGAGAGAAAGACAGAGAAAAAGAGAGAGACAGATAAAGAGAGAGAGAGGGGGAGAGGTAACAATTAAAATGGTTCCTTATGGAAGTCATTCTCACATCTAATGTGGATTTACTTTTGTCCTACCACATTCTTCCTAGGTAACATGATAACAGACGGAAGGGACCTTGGGGGTCTTCTAGTCTTCCAGTCCAACCCCTTGCTCACGTAGGAGACCCTATACAAGTAGTCCTCAACTTACCACCACCCTGGAGCCCTTAGGTTGCTAAGTGAGAAATTTGTGAAGTGTGCTTTGCTACATTTTACGACTTTCCTTGCCACATTTGTTAAGTGAATCATCACAGTTGTTAAATGAGTAACATCAGAGAAGCTGGCTTCCCCATTGACTTTGCTTGTCAGGAGGTCTCCAGAGGGGAATCACGGAACACCGTAACCATCATAAACATGAGTCAGTTGCTAGGTGTCTGAATTTGGTTCGCACGATCATGGGAACGCTGCCACTGTCATGAGTGAAAAATGGTCATAAGTCATTTCTTTCAGTGCCATTGTAAATCTGAACTGCCACTACGTGAAGTGTTGTAAGTGGAGGAGAACTTGTGCCTATATACTTTCAGACTTGCAGGAGCCCATTGCTGTAATCTTGCAATAATGGAAATATTCGTACTTTTGTGATTGGAATACCTTGAAGGGACTGATGGGTAGGATTGTGTGACCTCTCTGAAGCCACCTATATTTTCCTGGGTAGATCTGTTTACCCAGAGAAACAGGCAAGCCCAGCCAGGATGCAAAACTGGCTTTTTTCCCAGGCAAGGTAATGCCATCCAAGGATGGTGTAAGCCAGGTTTCACAGATCATATAATTTATAGATGGAGAGGCTCCATTAAGACCGACGTAGGAATCCCCTTGCAAATATAAGACACCGAAAGCACTGGTATTAAAACCCATTGTATTCTCAATGCTGGCCAAGCTTTTAAAGTGCAGCACATTAAAAGCAATTGGAGGAGGAGGAGGAGGAGGAGGAAGTTAGGAGGAAAAGAAGAAGAAAAGGAAGGGGGGAGGAAGAAAATTGGAAGGAGGAGGATGAGAAGAAGAGGAGGAGGAAGAGAGGAGAAGAAAGGAGGAGGAGGAGAGGAAGGGAGGAGGAGAAGAGGAAGGGAGGAAGAGGAGGAGGAAAGGAGGAGGAAGAGGAGAAGGAAGAGGAGGAAAGAGGCAGAGAGAGGTCATCAATGCCACAGACTGTCATGTCTGCATTTGCAATAGGTTGAAATTGCTGTTGGACAAGGGTTTAGAAGAGGTAACAGTGCCTTCTGCTAATAAGATCCATGCAAATGCTGATGTGTCATTAGTTTACGGTATAAACGAGGGGAAAACTAATTGTGAGTTTGCTGCCAAAGGCTTTTGGACCAATTGTTCTCTACCCACCTTCTAAGACTGAAAGGTGCCATTTCTCAGCTCCTCCGTTCAGTGCTGGATTTCAGTTATTGGACAACTATTAAAGTAGATTGAACAGAGTGGACAATTGGAATATAACTGAAATAAAATCATTTCCAATTCCATCTCTTTCCATCACTTCCAAGAGCTAAGGGTTCCCTACTTCTTTGTTGCAGTAAGGAACATATTTTCCTTCCTTCCTTCCTTCCTTCCTTCCTTCCTTCCTTCCTTCCTTCCTTCCTTCCTTCCTTCCTTCCTTCCTTCCCTCCCTCCTTCCTTCCTTCCTTCCTTCCCTCCTTCCTGCCTGCCTGCCTGCCTGCCTGTCTTCATCCCTCCCTCCCTCCTATCTTTTGTTTCTTCTTTCCCTCCCTCTCTTCCCATCTTTTCCTCCCTCCCTCCCTATCTTTCATTTTTTCATTCCTTTCCTCACTCCTTCCCATCTTTTCCTTCCATACTCCCTCCATCCCAACTGCTCCTCCCTCCCTCCCTAACTTTCATTTCTTCATTCCTTTCCTCACTTTTTCCCTATCTTTTCTCCCTCCTTCCCATATTTTCTTTCATTCCTACCTCCCCCTCCTAGCTTTTGTTTCTTCCTTCCCTCCTTCTCATCTCTTCCTTCCTTCCTTCCTTCCTTCCTTCCTTCCTTCCTTCCTTCCTTCCTTCCTTCCTTCCTTCCTTCCTTCCTTCCTTCCTTCCAGAAGCCATATTTCCATTGAGAGACATCGACATCCCAGCCATGGGAGTTATCAGATTTTTCCTGTTTAAAAAAAAACAAAAAAAAAACAACTATTTATTTCAGCAATATCGAAATTCTTCGATTTTGTCAAAAAAATTGTATGATACTGTGAAAAGAAATGGAAACATCCATCTCCTTTTCATGTGTTTTAATGCATTTTTGCATTGCCCAATGCAGCTCTCCCCAATATATACCCTGTTGCATCAGATGATCAATGTCTTTAATCCAATAGTCAAATGAATGAAAGCATTTCTGCAGGCAGAGTGAACAAATACATGCATTTTATGGCAATATTTCTTACATTAATGAACTTTTCTATGTACACTTTCCCCAAAAGTATGCATTTGAATATGCTATTTCCATCTGTGGGGTTTTTTTTTGTTTTTTTGAGGAAAAGGTTATGTAATTTTCTGAATGTAAAAATATTTTTAAGAATCATATTAACACCCATCTGTGCCATGACAGATTCTGTTTTGATAGGTCACAAATATTTTGCTTGAAAAAAATGGGTGATAGATTTCTATAACTTCCCTAAATAAGGGATTAACACATTCAGATTGACAAAATTATCTCTGACTTTGGAATTATTGCACAACATGCAATTAACAAGCCATTCATACATTATTTAATCATTTGCAATAGATGATCTTTCCATGATGCAAAGAAGGTAGAATAACATGTAGAAGTCCAATTGTTTGCAGTCAGTACACACCGACACACAAACACAGAGGGAGAGAGGGGAAGAGGGAGGGAAGGAGAGAGAGGGAGAGATGGAGAGAGAAAAAGAGAGGGAGGGAGAGAGAGAGATGGAGAGAGAGAAAGAGGGGGAGAGAGAAAGATGGAGAAAAAGAGATGGAGAGACAGATGGAGAGAAAGGGGGATGGTTAGAGAGATCGATGGAGAGAGAGACAGAGAGAGATGGGGGAAGAGATGGAGAGAGAAAGATGAAAAGAGAGATGGAGAGAGAGATGGAAATGGAGAGAGAGAGACAGAGAGAGAGAGACAGAGAGAGAGAGACAGAGAGAGAAGGGGAGAGAAATGGAGAGAGAGGGAGGAACAGATGAATTCTTAGGGGGGGGGAAGAATACTCCAAATTCCAAGCAAAGCATTACACAATCCCTGTGGGCTGTTGTCATTGCCGTTGTTGTTAAGATGTACCAAGGATCCAGAGGAGATTTAACCAAAGGTTTCCAGGGAGGGAGGGAAACATATCTTGTTCCTGACTTAAAGAAGGGGAAAAGGAGGCGATCACAACAGAGTTATTGTCTATCAGTTCAGAAATTAAATAAATACTGTGCAAAGAATGGAATTTCAGCATTGGTTTCTATTTTTATTTTATTTTAAAAGTAGACCGTTGGCTTAACGCCCTCAAATATTTCTTTGTAAATGATGCCACAAAGTGAACTCTTGTGCTAATGAAAAATCATTTGGCTGTACTAAAATGCCTCAAGAGAGTCCTTGGGAATGTAAAAGGACTTCCTATTGTCCCTTCCGAGGCAATTCATTACTTCTTTTTATCTCTTTTCCTTTTTCCCCCCAATTACAATCAGATATTTCTCCTCAAGAAGCAGATGCAGATTTTTTAGTCTTTTGAGTTAAACCTGAATACTGTGTAACCTGTTAGCACCTTGCCAGGATGTGTCCAAAACTCATGTGTATACACAATTTTTAGATTCCCAAGTCCGATTTCCAGATTTGGGGGTTTATCAACTACTTGCAGAGCAGGATGGAAACTAATGCTGGCAGAAACAGCCAACACTCCAGAAGATAGGCTTAAGATACAGAGGAATTTTGACAGACTTGAACATTGGGCACTAGCTAACAAAAGGAAATGCAATGGTGAAAAAAGTGAGGTTCTACATTTAGGCAAGAGAAACAAAATGCACAAATATAGTATATGTGATACCTTGCTCAATTGTAGTAACTGTGAGAGGGATCTTGGAGTCCTAGTGGACAACCATTTCAATAGGAACCAGCTGTGTGCAGCCAAAAAAGCCAACACAGTTCTAGGCTGCATAAACAGAGGGATAGAATCAAGATCATGTGAAGTGTTAATACCACTTTATAAGGCCTTGGTAAGGCCACACTTGGAATACGGCATCCAGTTTTGGTCACCATGATGTAAAAAAGATATTAAGACGCTAGAAAGTGTGCAGCGAAGAGCAACAAAGATGATGAGGGGAGTGGAGGCTAAATCATATGAAGAACAGTTGCAGGGACTGGGTATGTCTAGTTTAATGAAAAGAAGGACTAGGGGAGACATGATAGCAGGGCTCCAATAGTTCAAGGGTTGACACAAAGAAGAGGGAGTCAAGCTATTCTCCAAAGCACCTGAGGGCAGGACAAGAAGCAATGGGTGGAAACTAATCAAAGAGAAAAGCAACTTAAAATTTTCTGACAGTCAGAACAATTAATCGGTGGAACAACTTGCCTCCAAAAGTTGTGAATGCTCCAATACTGGAAGTTTTTAAGAAGATGTTGGACAACCATTTGTCCTAAGTGGTGTAGGGTTTCCTGCCTAAGCAGGGGGTTGGACTAGAAGACCTCCAAGGTCCCTTCCAACTCTGTTATTCTATTCCATTCTATTCCATTCCATTCCATTCTATTCTACATTCCAATATCTATTCTATTCCATTCTATTCCATTCTGTTCCATTCCATTCTATTCCATTCTATTCCATTCTATTCCATTCTATTCTATTCTACATTCCAATATTTATTCTATTCCATTCTATTCCATTTTGTTCCATTCCATTCTATTCCATTCTATTCCATTCTATTCCATTCTATTCCATTCTATTCCATTCTATTCCATTCTATTCTATTCTATTTTCCAATATCTATTCTATTCCATTCTATTCCATTCTATTCTATTCTACATTCCAATATCTATTCTATTCCATTCTATTCCATTTTGTTCCATTCCATTCTATTCCATTCTATTCCATTCCATTCCATTCTATTCTATTCTATTTTCCAATATCTATTCTATTCCATTCTATTCCATTCTATTCTATTCTACATTCAAATATCTATTCTATTCCACTCTATTCCATTTTGTTCCATTCCATTCTATTAATGAAGGAGAAAACCAACCTAGAACTAAGGAGAAACTTCCCGACAGTTGGAACAGTTAATCCAGAAATTGCCTCCAGAAGTTGTAGGTGCTTCAACACTGGAGGTAAAGAAGAGACCAGAAAGCCATTCATCTGAAATGGCGTAGGGTCTCCCGCTTCTCCCCTCCCCACCTTTACATTCCAGAGGACTAAGGAGGGTCTCTTGCAAGATGCTTTTCCGTACTCCATCTCTCCTTTGGAGTCAGATTTCTCTTATCAGACCCTTGTCTAGACCAGTGTTTCTCAACCTTGGCAACTTGAAGATGTCCGGACTTCAACTCCCAGAATTCCCCAGCCAGCATTTGCTGGCTGGGGAATTCTGGGAATTGAAGTCCGGACATCTTCAAGTTGCCAAGGTTGAGAAACACTGGTCTAGACTGCAGCCCTTCCTCCTGTCTCCCGAGGTTATTCTCACAGCCATTATCAGAGGGAGTGTACAAAGAGATACTTTGACTTTGCTCGAGGGCTGCCTAGTGCCCTTTTCATGGCAATATTTGTGAGCAGCTGAATGAACTTCAGAGTAGAAAAAAGCAGTGTAACATCAGAATTACTACTCCTAAGCCTTTATTGTTATTACCATCATTTGGGGGACAGGCTCCCAATGAATTAATCTAGCACACCATGTACTCCCTATGGTGAGGTAGTAGGAGGCTTTTTCTGTTGGGGGGTGGGTGGGAAATCTTATAGGAGATCCTAGAAGGAAGATGTGCAAATGATGTGTAATTAAAAGACATAATTCTGCACCCATTACGATCTCCCTCTGGAGTTCAGTATTTTATTCACAGCAACGTGGGAGACGGAAGCCAGGATGGCAAGAAATTGGCACGAGGGATTTGGAAGCAGAGTTTCAGAGTTCAACCATCAGCTTCGGAAATGCTGATGTCAAAAGAACAAATGTCGACAGCTTTGAAAACAAGAAATGACAGCAATCCTTGAAGGGAAGGGTAGAAATCATGGGTGGCATTTACTTACCTTCCCTAAGAGGTGAAGGTAAAGGCTCCTCTTGCCCATATGTGCTAGTCATTCCTGACTCTACGGGGTGGTGCTCATCTCCATTTCAAAGCCGAAGAACCAGCGCTGTCCGAAGACATCTCCGTGGTCATGTGGCCGGCATGACTAAATGCTGAAAGTGCACGGAACACTGTTACCTTCCCACCAAAGATGGTTCCTATTTGTCTACTTGCATTTTTTACATGCTTTTGAACTGCTCGGTTGGCAGAAGCTGGGACAAGTAACAGCACCTCTGGTCCTACAAGGGCTAGGAGGGGGAAGATATCCGGTATTGATAAAAGTATCTGTGGAGATTGTCAGGGATCCATGTCATAGTTGTCTCCAAGGTGCTTTTCCAAAAGGCAACTGGACTTTGCTTTTTTTTCCCTCGAGGAAGAAGAAGAAAACATTTCGCTTCTCATCCAAGAAGCTTCATCAGTTGAACATGGCAACCGTCAACGTATGTGAGTTTGAGAAAGGAAAACGCAGCTGGCTGCCAAACAGATCTAATCATAAGCTTTGCTCTCGTAGGAAAGAAGAGTATTACAACTGTTTTAATTATGTATAACAATGCCATGCACAGGATGGGCTCTTAGACATCCTTGCTATATTTTGTCAGTAGAGAGAATGTTATGAGCAAATAAAATTGGAAAGGCAATCCTGACTCCGACCTTCAGTTTTGCAGAACTATCAAGGTTAGCTCTGTTGCCTTGCAGCTAGTCAAAGATAAGTCGCAGTGAGGCATGCTGTTCCATACTTTGGAGGTTGCGTTTCACTGTTGTGATCACTTTACAGGTAAAATTTTAAATGGGATGCGGTGGCTCAGTGGCTTAAGATGCTAAGCTTGTCAATCAGAAAGGTCGGCAGTTCAGCAGTTCGAATCCCTAGCACCGCGTAACGGAGTGAGCTCCCATTCCTTGTCCCAGCTTCTGCCAACCTAGCAGTTCAAAAGCACATGGAAAATGCAAGTAGAAAAATAGGAACCACCTTTGGTGGGAAGGGAACAGCGTTCTGTGCGCCTTCAACATTTAGTCATGCCAGCCACATGGCCATGGAGATGTCTTCGGACAGCGCTGTGGCTTTGAAATGGAGATGAGCACTGCTCCCTAGAGTCGGGAACGACTAGCACATATGTGCGAGGGGAACCTTTACCTTTACCTTATGACTTAATAATTTTAAGGATTTAGTTTTACCTGTGAAACCTGGACCTGGTCATATAGAGTTGGTTCCCCAAACCACCACTGTTACTTCTGTTACTTCAAAATGATAGTGATTTTGTTTCCTTTTTTTCTCTTCTTGGAATTGTTCAAGGTTTCAGATCCTAAAAGGTTGTGTGTGTGTGTGTGTGTGTGTGTGTGTGTGTGTGTGTGTGTGTGTGACAGAGAGAGAGAGAGACAGAGACAGAGACAGAGAGCAGAGAGAGACAGAGAGAGACAGAGAGAGACAGAGAGAGACAGAGAGAGACAGAGAGACAGAGACAGACAGAGAGACAGAGAGACAGAGAGCAGAGAGAGACAGCGAGACACAGAGAGACATAGATAGATAGATAGATAGATAGATAGAGAGAGAGAGAGAGAGAGAGAGAGAGAGAGAGAGAGAGAGAGACAGAGACAGAGACAGAGACAGAGACAGAGACAGGGAGAGACAAACAGACAGAGACAGACAGAGACAGAAAGAGGGAAATGGGGGGAGGGAGACAAAAAGAGAAAGAGACAGACAGAGACAGACAGACAGACAGACAAAGAGAGAGAGGAAGAAAGAAAGAGAGAAACAGAGACAGACAGACAGACAGACAAAGAGAGAGAGAGGCGAGGGAGGGAGATTGACTCAGGGAAAAGTGAGTAGAAGGTTCATCTTGAGCTCTTTGTTCAAGGCATTTCACAGTTGGGTCAGTTTTGAGAAGAACAGTTTTGGGGGACAAAATAAACTGACATGGGTTGAAAGGCTCAAGGAAATGATAATCTTGGCCAATCACAGAAAGTATTTTTTTCCCTCCCTCTCTTCCCTGATTTCCCCAGGACAGGGAGAGGTGAAGTGGGAGAGAGGTCTATTTATGGCATGCAATTAAAATAAATATGAGTGCCAATGAGGATGGCAGCACCACCTCTTTTGATGGCTCCGATGGAGCAAAGCAGATTCACGGAGAGACTGAGACAGCTCTGTTAACGTGACTGAAAATAGTTGAGCTTGTCTGTCAGTGATTGAAAGCATAACAGGGGGATAGCTTGTCACCTGTGGGTTTAAAAATGCAGACACTTCCCCTTTTGACTACTGATCATTTCTACGCGGATTCCCATACGTGCCTCAGAAATTTAATTCCAATGGCTGCTTTTTTGAGAGAAAGAGGGGGGGAAACAGAGAGAGAGAAACACAGAGAGAGGCAGAGAGACAGAAAAAGAGAGAGGCAGAGAGAAAGAGAGAGAGATGGAGAGAGAATTAGAGAGGAGAGAGAAAGAGAGAAAGAAAGAGGGAGAGAAAGAGAGAGACAGAAGCAGAGAGAAAGATAGAGACAGAGAGAGAGAAAGAGTGAGATGGAGACAAAGAAAGAGAGAGAAAGTGGGAGACAGAGAGAGACAGACATAAAGAGAGAGAGATAGAGAGAAGGAAGGAGAAAGAGAATGAAAGAAAGAGAGAGTGAGAGACACACAGAGAAAGAGAGAGACAGAGAGAAAGAGAGAGGGGCAGAGAGGCAGAAAAAGAGAGGCAGAGAGAAAGAGAGAGATGGAGAGAGAATTAGAGAGGAGAGAGAAAGAGAGAAAGAAAGAGAGAGAGAAAGAGGGAGACAGAGGCAGAGAGAAAGAGAGAGATGGAGAGAGAGAAACACAGACAGAAAGAAAGAGAGAGAGAGAAAGAGGGAGACAGAGAGAGAGATAAAGAGAGAGAAATAGAGAGAAGGAGGGAGAAAGAGAATGAAATAAAGAGAGAGACACACAGAGAAAGAGAGAGACAGAGAAAAAAGAGACAGAGAGAAAGAGAATGAGAAAGAGAGAGAGAGAGAGAGAGACTCCAAGCTGCATATTACTTTGTTTTGTGCAGTCAATATTCAAGACCCATTAACCTTTGGCCTTCTTAAATTTCCCACTTAGATTCTTCCGCCTCCCCAAAGTTAAAGAAAGCAAATGGAGGGGAAAAAAAGCATGGGGGGGGGTAAATAAAAGAAAAAGCTGGCATGCCAAGCATAATTGTAGCTCTTTGCCCAATTGTTATTATAGTCCTGTAGCCAAGGCAGCTTTAGAGCATTGGAGACATGCATGAAACGCTGCAGAAAATTAAGGTTTCATTATCCGAGACGACATCTGCAGCTTTCATAAGGAAATGGGGAGAAAACCAACCACTGGTGGGCTCCGTGAACTTCCGATGCCCTCCCCACAGTCAGGAAAAGTACAATAATAGCCCAAGAGAAGGACAGACTCCCTACAGCTTGGGTTGATATTATGAGTTGAGTTTATTTGGAATGTGCCAGCACAGTGGGTAGAAATAGCAGCTGCCAGTAACTTGCTGGGTTGTGTTTCGAGATCACAGTCTTCTGCCCCCGTGGCTGTGAACTTCCATGATATGGATGGGCGAAATCTGGGGAGGATGGCTTCAACGACGTGCTTTTTTGTTATTTTCTTGAGAAAGAAGGCTATGCTTCCTTGGGGGATAATTATCTCGTGCAGAGTTGGAACCCCGATGCTTAATTTAGCCTTAGTAATTATTAAATTATTAGTTCCCCCACTCCCAGCGACCGATTTCCTTTTTCTTAAAAAGAAGGGTGTGTGTATGTGTGTGTGAACCTTGCTTTTTCAAGTCTAAAGACGCTTTCAAAGTTGCATCTGATTTGGTCCTCAGGTGATGTACGCTAATGAATCCCTCTCCTGCCCAAATTGGTCAATAAAATCCACAGATGCACAAGAAAGTTTGTGTAACAAGCAGAAGGAACTTTTTATCTTTGGCTCTGTGTGTGTGTGTTTGTGTGTGTGTGTGTTTGTGTGTGTGTCAGTCAAAGACAAAGGCAGGACAGTTACACTGTGTGCAATGTTTTATTTTGTCTTTAATACATTTTTTTTAAAAAATGTTTTAATGTCAGGGTTCCAAATAATATACCAAATTGAATTCTAAGGCAGGTAGATTCCTCAAAGAATGGTTTTATTGGATATATCATATTGGCACAGACTGGTGAAAACCAACTCTGAAGGTTCCCATGTTTTTCACCTAATTAAAGGTAAAAGTTGTTCCCTTTCCCAAACAATCAGTCACATGATCCCATCAAACTGCCATCCAGCTTCCTGGTAACTTCACTCCTCCTCTCTCTACCTGTGGGAATGACCTTGGTTCCCAGGAGAAAGTCTTTTGTTTTGGCTATAAAATCCCAGCTATTTCTATTCCCCTCTTCCCTATCCCTCAGCTCCAGTGCGGCAACACTGAAGCTTCAAAATAGCTTCGGTCAGCTCAGCTTCAGTGTTGACACAGGCAGTTTAATGAGATTCTTGTAATATACTGTGTGGTAAACAACAAAGTTACTGACTTTTGTTGTCCACGAGTGGCTCTGGTTACTTGAATCCAGTGAAAGTAGACCAAACCTTTTGCTGATCCGACAGGTAGGAGGAGAACCACCGTAAAATGTTAATCAAGTTCCTCCCACAAGTCGGAGTTAACAGAGGAACTTTTGAGTTTAACAGCAAATGTCCTGTTCCCCCCAATGACGCTTGGAGAATTACATGTATACTTTTTCCCTCTTTGGTCTTTTGCTTAGCAAAAAGTTAATTCTCCACACTAATCAGGGAAAGGATAAAACATTCAGCTGGGGAAGTGAGAGAACCTAATGGGCAGGTAATTAAGGAATTTGCCAGGGGGGTTCACAGATACCATAGATGGAGGAATAAAGAGGAAGGAGGGAAGCGGGATGGAAATAGCAGCATTTATATATGCTCAGGGAAGATTAGAAGCGGAATTGCAAAAAAATAAAAAAAAATAAAAATCTGTTTTGATTCGGAAAGCCTCTACATACCTGAACAGACTCCAGGCATTCAGGGACATCGTTGGCAGAGAAGAAAAAGAAAAAAAATGAAAGGTTAAAGGCAGGAATGGGGTAAAGGAAAGAAAGGGAAGGTAGAAAAGAGGGAGGAGAGGGCAGGAAAGGAAGAGGGAGGAAAGAAAAAGAAAAAAGGAAGAAAAAAGGAAGGAAAGGAAGAAAAGAGGAAGGGGAGGAATGGAAGAAAAGAGGAAGGAAAGGAAAGGAAGAAAAGAGGGAGGAGAGGGCAGGAAAGGAAGAGAGAGGAAAGAAAAAGAAAGGAAGAAAATAGGGAGGAAGGGAAAGGAAAGGAAGAAAATAGGGAGGAGAGGGCAGGAAAAGAAAAGAGAGGAAAGAAAAAGAAAGGAAGAAAATAGGGAGGAAGGGAAAGGAAAGGAAGAAAAGAGGAAGGAAAGGAAAGGAAGAAAAGAGGGAGGAGAGGGCAGGAAAGGAAGAGAGAGGAAAGAAAAAGAAAGGAAGAAAATAGGGAGGAAGGGAAAGGAAAGGAAGAAAAGAGGAAGGAAAGGAAAGGAAGAAAAGAGGGAGGAGAGGGCAGGAAAGGAAGAGAGAGGAAAGAAAAAGAAAGGAAGAAAATAGGGAGGAAGGGAAAGGAAAGGAAGAAAATAGGGAGGAGAGGGCAGGAAAGGAAAAGAGAGGAAAGAAAAAGAAAGGAAGAAAATAGGGAGGAAGGGAAAGGAAAGGAAGAAAAGAGGAAGGAAAGGAAAGGAAGAAAAGAGGGAGGAGAGGGCAGGAAAGGAAGAGAGAGGAAAGAAAAAGAAAGGAAGAAAATAGGGAGGAAGAGAAAGGAAAGGAAGAAAAGAGGAAGAAAAGGAAGAAAAGAGGGAGGAGGGGGCAGGAAAGGAAGAGAGAGGAAAGAAAAAGAAAGGAAGAAAATAGGGAGGAAGGGAAAAGAAAGGAAGAAAAGAAGAAGGAAAGGAAAGGATGAAAAGAAGAAGGAAAGGTGAGGAAAGAAAAGGAGCAGCATGTTTCCATCTACTGAATCCTAAATCCCGCTGATCAGCACTGCACACTGAGCTGGTTTAACGAGGTCCCCTTCCACCCTGCACAATGGAAGGAGCAGCCATTTCAACTCTTCCCTGTTGCAATACCTGGGTTTAAGCTAGTATCATTTATTCATGAAGACTTCTGCATAGGTCTATTACTGTGCTTACTGGTGTGCTCCCAATGGCCAACCAGGCCCTGCTCAGCTGAATGTGTCTCTCCGATGGTTCAGGCCTATTCATTTATTCATCACATTTCTACAACTCCCATCTCACCTAAGTGTCTCTAGGTGGCTTACTATAAATATGCTGATCAGCCTCTGGGGACATTCCTCTGTTAGGAAGAATCCCATCAGCCTCTTACAATCATCTCCACATTCAAGACCAGGGCTGTGTGTGTGTGTGTGTGTGTGTGTGTGTGTGTGTGTGTGTGTGTAGAGCGCAGAGTGCAGGGTAGCCAGAGATAAGTGTCAAGAGCATACAAATTCTCTTGTTTATTCTCTGCTTTTATAATTGGCTGATTAAGTCCCTTTTCTATTTGCTTGCTTTTTCTTTTTCTTCTGACAACCAGACGGAGAGCTGTAATACCACTTGTATCTTGTAACTACCATTATTTTCCTCCATGTAGATTTGGAGTGAGCTTGGCCAAGGGGATGAGGGGGAGGGGACAGAGGGGAGAAGGGCAGGGGTGGGCTTCAAAAAATTTAGCAACTGGTTTTCTGCCTGGTTCAGAGGTGGTATTCAGCCAGTTCTGACAGATTCTGGAGAACCGGTAGCAGAAATTTTGAGTAGTTCGGAGAACCAGCAAATAGGCTGGCCCCGCCCCTGCTGCCTCCCAGCCTCCTAGATGATCTTCTTTTGTTGCCCTGAACAGAAGAGTGGAGCTGGAAAGCAGGTTAGTGGGGTGGGGAGAGAATGGGGATTTTACAGTATCCTTCCCCTGCCACACCCACCAAGCCATACACACAAAGCCACACCATGCCCACAAAGCTACGCCCACAGAACCGGTAGTAAAAAAAATTAATCCCACCACTTGCCTGGTTGATGGGTGGGTGTGGCCATGGTGGGCGTGGCCTAGTTAGCCTCCTGCACTATGGAAGGGCAGGGGGCGTTTTTGCCCTCCTGGTCCTCTGGAAGATTTCCTTAAGTTGCTCTGGAGGTCATCTGGAGGCTGGAAACAGGCCCATTTCTGGACTTTCTGAACTTCTGGTAGACCCATTTTTCACACACCCCCCAATGCCTCCTTGTGCACCCTGCACTTACCTGCATCCAAAACTGGCTGCGTGGGGACTCCCGGGAGGGGAGGGGTGGGGTGGGCAGGGCCAGCCAGGAAGAGGGGGAGGGGGAGGAGAAGAAGAGGAAGAGGAGGAGAAGGAAAAGGGGAAGAGGAGGAAGAAGAGGAGGAGGAGGAGGAGGAGGAGGAGGAGGAGGAGGAGACTGTATTTCCTCCTTTGTATTTGTATGTCTATCTTTGAACACCTTCAATTTGGGCAATGGGATGGAAGAGAAAGCTGAAGGAGCTATGCAAGGTTGACAGTTGAAGAAGGAGGCAGCCATCTTAAATCTGATAGAAAGGCAAATTACACTGGAAAGTGTCAATGTCAGCACAACAGCCTTACAAGCCTAATTACCATAATGAAGTGAAAGAGTCCAATCAGCAATCTGGAGCTAATCTTTCATGTATTACAGGTCTCTCTTTTGTCGGGGCTCCAGAACGAAATGTGTTTTTAATGAAGATATTCCTAGAGTCCCTGATAATTTCCCTCTTTCTAGCCGGGAGGCGGTTGGAATTCTGGCGAAGAGGGCCATTCTGCATTTTAAACTCTGTGTTGAAAATACTTGTAACCTAGTTGGGTTTGGGGTTCATGTGGAGGTGCCGTGAGGAGACACCGATGAGGGCAGGGAAAGCTTTTCTTCATTTGAGAAATCCCAACTCTGATTCATAGAACTATCCCTTCCAGTGATGGGATTCAATTTTTTTTTACTACCAGTTCTGTGGTTGTGGCTTGGTGGATGTGGCAGGGGAAGGTTACTGCAAAATCTCCATTCCCTCCTGATCAGCTGGGACTCGGGAGGCAGAGAATAGATGGGGCATGGCCAGCCAGAGGTGGTATTTACCGGTTCTCTGAACTACTCAAAATTTCCGCTACCAGTTCTCCAGAACTGGTCAGAACCTGCTGAATACCACCACTGATCCCCTTACTACCCCATCCCCATTGAAGTTAGTCCTTCCGTTCCTTTTAATTTAAGGCATCCTTCCTCCCCTTAAAATCCACCCATCTGGGATTCTGGAAGATGCAATCCCATTATATCTGAAGCCACCCAATGGCGGAAGTTATATATGCCTGTGTATATATAAAACAGCAACAACAACAACAACAACAACAACAACAACAACAATTAAATGGCTCGTGTGATGTGTTGTCATCGGGGCGGGGGTTATTATATTATTTCATTACTTTATTATTTGATTGTCCTCTTTTATTAGTTTTATTGTTTTACATATGAGGCCTGTAAACCGCCTTGAGTCACCCTGTGCAAATAAGTGGAATTATAAATTCCAATAAATGAATGAATGAATGAATGAATGAATAAAAACAATCTCTCCCTTCTCCTTCTTCTTAATCTCCTCCTTCTTAATCTCCTTCAGCTCTTCTTCCTCTTCCACCTTCTTAATCTCCTTCTTCTTTTCCTTCTTTTTCTACTCCTCCTCCTCCCTCTTAATCTCCTCCTCCTCCTCCTTAATCTCCTCCTTCTCCTTCTTAATCTCCTCCTGCTCCTTCTTCTTAATCTCCTCCTGCTCCTTCTCCTCCTCTACCTTTTTAATCTCCTCCTTCTCCTTTTCCTTCTTTTTCTCCTCCTCCCTCTTAATCTCCTCCTCCTCCTTAATCTCCTCCTTCTCCTTCTTAATCTCCTCCTGCTCCTTCTTCTTAATCTCCTCCTCCTCTATCTTCTTAATCTCCCCTTTTCCTTCTTTTTCTCCTCCTCCTCCTCCTCCCTCTTAATCTTCTCCTCCTTCTTAATCTCCTTCTCCTTCTCCTTCTCCTCCAACTTCTTAATCTTCTCCTGCTCCTTCTTAATCTCCTCCTTCTCCTTCTCCTCCTCCACCTTCTTAATCTCCCCTTCTCCTTTTCCTTCTTTTTCTCCCCCTCCTCCTCCCTCTTAATCTCCTCCTCCTCCTTCTTAATCTCCTCCTTCTCCTTCACCTTCTCCTCCAACTTCTTAATCTTCTCCTGCTCCCTCTTAATCTCCTCCTGCTCCTTCTTCTTAATCTCCTCCTTCTCCTTCTCCTCCTCCATCTTCTTAATCTCCTCCTTCTCCTCCTCCACCTTCTTAATCTCCTCCTTCTCCTTTTCCTTCTTTTTCTCCTCCTCCACCTCCTCCTCCTCCTTTCAACTCCTCCTTCTCCTCCTCTTTATGAGCAAGGCAACGTTTGGGACTCAATCAAGTCTTCTTAATAATGACCATCCTGCCCTGGCAGGGATCGTTAAGAGCATCCTTGTACACCCAATCTTCCTCCTTAAAGGACACAACCATCTGCTGCATGGCAGGAATCCAAACGTTTTGCACCTCCCCAAATCTCCCCAAACAGTCCTCAGAAATCCCTCAGAGATGATCACCAAGGGCAGGCTTGCAAGTAAAAAGAGGGAATTTTTCCCTCAAGCTTCCACGGATACGCTCACCCTTTAATATTCAGGGCAAGATTTTTTGCCAATGGCTCTTTAGGGGAAAATGTATCATAATCATCGTCATCATAATAAATACAATTAAGGCCTCCCTGCAGCAGTAAAAAAAAATAAAGAAAGAAATCTAATAATTGCACCTTCTTCAAATTCCAGTCTCCCAGAGCTGGAGCTCTTTGACCCTAGATATTGCCAATTCCCTGGTCAGGAAACCTAGCGGAGGGCAGGCAGATATGCCTGGTTGACCTCCTGACTGACAAGGTGTATTTTGTCCTGTCTTCCTGAACCACTGGTCTGCTTGACAGTAATGGGCACGTGGAAAGGTGACTACGCCTCATTGCTCTCCACCTCAGTTGAGTGAGCAAGGCTATTCCAGAACATATGAAGCACCCCTGTGAGGGGGTGGGAGGCAGAGACGTGGCACATATGTTCACATCCTCTATTCGAAGCTTTGCAGAAATGGCAAAATTAATGAACAAACATTAATTAATATTAGGTAAATGTAAAGGTTCCCCTCAGACATATGTGCTAGTTGTTCCTGACTCTAGGGGGCAGTACTCATCTCCGTTTCAAAGCTGAAGGGCCAGCACTGTCCAAAGATGTCTCTGTGGTCATGTGGTTAGCATGACTCAATGCCGAGAGCGCATGGAACGCTGTTACCTTCCCACCAAAGGTGGCTCCTATTTTTCTACTTGCATTTTTACGTGCTTTCGAACTGCTAGGTTGGCAGAAGCTGGGACAAGTAACAGGAGCTCACTCCATTATGCGGCGCTAAGGATTCAAATCGCCGAACTGCTGACCTTTCTGATCAACAAGTTCAGCGTCTTAGCCATTGAGTCACTGCATCCCTATAATTAATATTAGGACTAACCAAGTGAACGACCAAGTTAAAACTCACCGTGAGCTTAGTGGGTGACATACTCAAGTAAGGCCTAGTGGTTAAGGCACTGCGCTAGAATACAGGGGACCATGAGTTCAAGTCCTGCCCTATATCAGCCCTGAAGCCATTTGGGAAATCTTCAGGGCTGCCACAGCAAGTGCATTTGTAGTTGGGGGAGCGTAAGGGGGGGGTAGAGATAACTGGGGTGACCATCTCAAGGTTGACTCAGCCTTCCATCCTTCCCAGGTTGATAAAACAAGGACCCAGATTGTTGGGGGCAAGAGGCTGACTCTGTAAACCACTTAGATAGGGCTGTAAAAGCTCTGCAAAGCCATATATAAGTCTAAGCGCTATTGCTAAATGCTCCAGAAGAATATGGCCCTCACTAATTTCTGAAAGTGTATTATCGAAGGAGGCAGCTTAGATTCTGTAAGGAGCCTGTTCCAGATTATAGTCCTCAATCCCATATGGCTTTCTCAATCAACCAGGTCAAGGTTGTCCCAAAGGTAACTGGACTTCCCTCTTCTTGTTGTTGTTTTTTCTTTAAAAAATGTTTTGCTTCTCATCCAAGAAGCTTGGATGAACTGAAGAAGCTTCTTGGATGAGAAGTAAAATGTTGTGAAAAGAAAAAAAAATCAAGACATTCCAGTTGCCATAAAAAGCATCATTGGGACATCTGGCTTTAGCATCCCTCATCTTCTGGAACTCGGGTACCATAAGCAGATTCTCTCAAGAGGTCTCCTCAGATGAGTTGACCAATCAGATGACTTTCCAAACACTTCCTGACTTAGATGAGCTGTCAGCTAGAGGAACAGACAGCCCTCTACAGTGGTCAGTTCTTTCTCATTAGAAATCTTCCAACTGTGGTTTGATGGTCATCTGTTGGAGATGCTGCAATGCATTCTGCCTTGATCTGGGGGGTTGGGTTCGACTTCTAAATTCCCTTCCAAGTCCATGGTTATGATTTTGTAAGCTGAAAACCAAAGAAACCCCATTAAAATTAGTCTGACTAAGCCTCCCCATCCTACCCCGCAATCCGATGCTGCTGAATCTTATAATTTTCTTTGCTGTTAAATCCTTCTTTAGATCCTGAAGCTTCTTATCGTGCTGGCTCAAAACTTGGAGATATGATATAATATGTTATTTTTTGTGTTCTTGGTTAGGAAGATAGAGATGCCTCTCACCTTTAATGTCTTTCCAGGACTGAAGGTCAAAGTAAACCCTCACCCCAAGTGAAGGTCAACTTCTAGAGCAGTGTTTCTCAACCTTGGCAACTTGAAGATGTCCGGACTTCAACTCCCAGAATTCCCCAGCCAGCGAATGCTGGCTGGGGAATTCTGGGAGTTGGAGTCCAGACATCTTCAAGTAGCCAAGGTTGAGAAACGCTGTTCTAGAGGCTCCATAGACATTTTTCCATTGGAATGGGACAATTCACCACAGCCAACTCTCCCCAATCGACTTGCTCCAGCTACCTTACCTCAGCCAAATCCCCACGGCCAACTGACCATAGCCAAATCACTGCGTCCCTCTTGCTGTGGCCAATTCGCTGTGGGACAACTTGCCTTGGGACAGTTCCAGGTGGGATCACTCAGGAGATGGACAAGTAGAATCGCAGCTCAGCCCAGCCTTGTGGACTTCTTACTCGAGAAGGTTGAAAGGTAAAGCACGACAAGAACCGTTGCAATTCATTTGTCCCCCTCCTGACTTACCTCAAGTTGAAATGACTTGGCTGGAGTGAAATGAGGGTGAGTTGGCTGGGGTGAGTCAGCTGAGGCAAGTCCCTGGAGCAAGACAGGCAACAATGAGTCAGCCAGGTGAGTTGGCCATGATGAGTTGTCCTAGACCAGAGGTCTCAAATTCAGGACCCATGGGCCGGATCCGCCCTGCAGAGTGCTTAGATCTGGCCCATGGGGCCACCCTGGAAACAGTGAAGGACTGGCCCATGGTGTTCTGACCGAGGCTTCCAAAGAGCTTGAAACAAACTCCTTGTCCCAACAAATTAATTTACTGTGAATTCTGCTCATTCACAGAGGGCAAAGTCTTTCAAGGGAGGATTTACAATCACAGACCTTATCTGGCTTGGAGAGCTGACAGGCCAATATCTGCAGAACTTGGCAAGGAGTCTCGTAGAGTCACGAACCAATTAAGCGAACTAATTGTCTCCTGCAAACTCCACTCTCCTTTCGCTCCTCTTTTTTTCCCTCTGGGAGGGGCCAGTCATCGCCTACCTGTGGCCTTACTCCCAAGTCGACCCCTGTTCTTTAGCTGTTCCCTTCATCTGGCAACTCTGCGCATGCACACACTGGGAACAGGCTCCAGATGTTCTTCTGCCCCACTGATCTCCGAAGGCAGCTGATAACTGTCGGACAGTCCTGGCATCCTCTCTGCCTCCAATGCAGAGCTCCCGGCAGAGCCTTCCTCAGACTCCAGGGCTGGCCCATGCTCCTTCCCTACCTCCTCACTGTCCGAATCTGTTGCCAGTTCTGCTGGTGGGTCACAACACACGGTGCCTGTGCCAGTGAAAATGGAGCTCTGTTTTCACTGGCAGAGGGTTCAGGCCACCACAGGTGCCCCCTTCATGAATGATGTTGAGTTGGCCATGCCCCATGGCCATGCCCCCCGTCCCCACCCAGGTCAAACACAACCCTGATGAAGTTTGACATCCCTGCCCTACATCCTGATTCCATTAGGTGCTTTTGAGCAACAGTAGAGAAATGAGCTAATATTGCCATTTCCTGATATATGTTTCTCCAAATTCCTAGACTAGCTCTCACCGCTAGCTTTTCTTGGTTGACTCGTGTCCAAGAACTCACAAGAATTGACTCTGATTAGCTTTTTAAGCTCAGCCAGGAATTGCCTTGTTAATTACATTCACATCATAATTATGATCTAGCTTAGCGTTTTTCTTTTGGAGTTCAGACCTGTTTTGATTCTCTACGTGTGAAGGGGGCGGGGAAAAAGCATTTAGAGAGTAGGAATGTTTTCAAAGCTTCTTCTCTTTCGTCATATCCGTGTGGAATTTTACAAGACTGATTATTTTTGAGGCTTTGATTTCAGGAGGACTTGCTATGCCTTGAAAACATCTCTTTCTTTTTTCCTGCCTGCCAAAGTTTTGGCACCCAGGGCCTATCAGGAGGATCTCATGTGCAGAACATACCATGTGCCAAGCTTGAAAAGCGAAAGGTAATTTGGGGATAGAGTTCTGTTTTTTTTCTCTCTCTCTCATTGGCTGCATCTTCACAGATGCAGCTGGAGTGGAGATAATGCTTAGATGGTACCCGAACTGTGGGCCTTTGTTTCTTGAAATCGCTGGCAAAATATATTTGTGCTGGATTACTTGTTGATGTATTTGCACAAGCGTTCAAACGCAGGTGCATTGATTTTGTTGGAGGGATGGATCAGGAATGTAATATGAAATTAAACCTAGCCATATACGTTGGCTTTACTAACCCGAAAAGAAAAGGGTGAAAGAAAGAAAAAAGATTTAGATATGGCGGGTTGTTTTATATGGAGAGGAGAATGGCAATGATGACATTTGTATGATGCAGTTGCTTGGGTCACTTAAAAGCTGTCATGTTTTTATGCACTCAGTTGTCACGGATGTGATCACATTCAGGATTAAATGATTTCAAAACATGAAAGCAAGAGGACTTTGTTAGCAAGTGAGGCCATGAAGTAAATTCTGCAGTTTGCTTGGAATAAAGATGCTTTGAGTGTTGAGGTTATCTTTTTATGCCCCTGGCAACAATAAATAATGAGAACAGAAGAGAAGAGAAGAGATTAGATTAGATTGGATTGGATTGGATTGGATTGGATTGGATTGGATTAGAATAGAATAGAATAGAATAGAATAGAATAGAATAGAATAGAATAGAATAGAATAGAATAGAATTTGGTGAATATGCTCTCAGTGTACATAAAAAGACAAGATACATTTGTCAAGAATTATACGGTATAACACTTAATGATAGTCAAAGGATGCAAATAATCAGTCAGGAAACAATATCAATATAATTCATAAAGATACAAGCAGCTAAGTTACAGTCCTGCAGTCATAAGTGGGAGGAGATGGGTGAGAGGAGCGCAGTGGGTAGAGTGCAGTACTGCAGGCCACTTCAGCTGACTGTTATCTGCAGTTCAGCAGTTCTAATCTCACCGGCTCAAGGTTGACTCAGCCTTCCATCCTTCCGAGGTGGGTGAAATGAGGACCCAGACTGTGGGGGAGATATGCTGACTCTGTAAACCGCTTAGAGAGGGCTGAAAGCCCTATGAAGCGGTATATAAGTCTAACTGCTATTGCTATTGCTATATTCTCAAATTGCCCCTCCTTGTGTCATTTATTTCACCCTTGCAAAAAAAAGAAAGCAAAGATGGCACGGTCACCCCCAGTTTTGTTTGAAGGCTGGATGCAAAAGATTGACTTCTCTAAGGTTTCCATTTTAGCGTCGCCTTCAATACATGGCCTTGAGGGGGAAAATAATTAGTGATGGCTTAAAGCGAGTTACCCATTTGTGAAAGGAGGAGAGAGAGAGCAAAAATCTATTATTTTGGTGGCTTTGAAGAACAGGATTCCACATTGCCGCAAGGAACACCAAAAGAAATTTCTCCTTTAAAAAAAAGAAAAGAAATCTGATTCTTTTCTAATTACAAATGCAGACAGTTCAGGCAGCATTGGGGGACTGTTTGTGGCCGATTTGAGAAGGTGACATTTGTCTTGGATTTTTCTTTATGGCGATTTTTGACAGTGATAGTAGAAATTTGACATAGGCATGGAGAAAGAGAGTTGGAAGGGACCTTCGAGGTCATCAAGTCCAACCCCCTGCTCGAGCACAAGAGTATTGTTTCAGACTAATGGCTCTCCAATCTCTTCTGGAAAGCCTCCAGTGATGGAGCACCCACAACTTCTGAAGACAAACTGTTAGGAACATAGTCTAACGGTTGGGTTGCCAATATATAAACCATGTAACAATGCTATACCTGTTTCTTTAAAGCATACTGTAAAATGTGATTGGTTGCTGTTTTTCCTCAATCAGCCATAAGAGGGAGCCAGAATGACTGTTAGCTCTCTGTTTGTTAAATGCTGGGCTGATCTGATCTGAGTGTTTTGGAAGCTGGCTGTTAGAAAGTGCCATGAGCTATTGTAAGTTTTGCAACTGTTAGCAAACTTTGAGTACTGAACTGATTATATGATGCTGGATTATGTTATTTGGATTATCCCTTAACTGAACGACATTGATGACTGACTGTCTTATCAGTGTATGACTTGGACTTTTGATGGACTCTGATACCTCTATTTCCACGAAAGTAAAAGCCTATTTAAACTGCAGTGTCTCTGTATGCTGGTTTGTGTGTTCTCCAACACAACTCTCACAACGCTTCGCTGAACATACTTGCTCTCCCAACGGGGAGCTTCCTAACACAAACCATTCCATAGGTTGATTGTTCTCACTGTTAGGAAATTTATCCTTAGTTCTAGATTGCTTGTCTCCCTGATTAGATTCCATCCATTGGTTCTTGAATTTTGTCTTCTGGTGCTTTGGAAAATAGTTTTGGCCATCTCGTCTTTGGGACAGATTTTAAGAAGACACAACTATTTCTCTGAAATTGTATAGGACAGGGCAACCTTAAACATTCAAAGAGCCACAAAGGTCCTAAACGGAAGCCCTCCATTCAATTCTGGAGCTGACCAGAAGTCCAGTTCCCCTACCATAGAGTCTCTTCCTAGAGCGGCATCCTTTTTCCTCTGATGACCAGAAGTCTGGTTCCCTCACCATAAAGTCTACTCCTAGCGCAGCATCCTTTTTCCTCTACCTGTCCTAACTGGAAGCTCCTCTCAAAATTATGCTGCCGACCGGCGACAGGGAGCCACAGCAGAGGGATGAGAGAGCCACATGCGGCTCCAGAGCCATGAGTTGCTGACCCCTGGCATAGGATCTTCTGCTTGAGCAGGGGGTTAGACTAAAAGACCTCCAAGGTCCCTTCCAGGTCTATTCTATTCTAATCTTATATTCACTTACTTCAACTAAGGTTTCATTGAATTTCATATAGAATTACTGCTCAGGTTTCCTGAAAAGCCGGTATATTAACAATGGAAGAAACAGCATAGTATCTTTCTCATGAATTACAGCCTTCTGTGAAAGCCTAAAATTAACGTTAAAGTGACCTCTGGAATTTTCCTGCCAATCCTGCTCTTACATTGGCACCGATCAGATGCGATAAAGCCCTCGTCCTCTTCCCTGATTAAGCCATCAGGAAGGGGGGGGGAAATAACACATTACGTTCTACTTAATGCACCTTTCAGTTTAATTCGTAGCCACAATTAATCTTCATTTCTGGCACCGATATTTGCAAATAACTTCCCCCCTCCCCTCCAAAAAAGGAGGACACAAGACTGCTCACCCGAATAGTAGATATAAGTGGCTCAGTTTGTTTTCTGTCTTTGAAGTTGGCCCACTCTACCTGTGGGTGGAAGTGGGAGGGGGAGGCAAACAGTAGGCGAGGTACTCCAGGTTCTACGTTGATCCTTTTCATGGAATTCCATGTAAAAAAACTCCCTTTCTCAACAGTCTAAAGAAATTATCTGTGTCCAAAGCACAGTAAACCTTTTATTTCAGACAGGTTCTGGAGAACCGGTAACAGACATTTTGAGCAGTTTGGAGAACCAACAAATACTATCTCTGGGTGGCCCCAGGGTGGAGTGGGAATGGAGATTTTGCAGTATCCTTCCACTGGAGTGGGGAAGGATTTTGCAATATTTTCCCCCCTGGAGTGAGGAAGGAATGGAGATTTTGCAATATCTTTCCCCCTGGAGTGAGGAGGGAATGGAGATTTTACAGTATCCTTCCCCTGGAGTGGGGAGGGAATGGAAATTCTGCAATATCTTTCCCACTGGAGTGAGGAGAAAATGGATATTTTACAGTATCCTTCCCCTGGAGTGGGGAGGGAATGGAGATTCTGCAACATCTTTCCCCTTGGAGTGGGGAGCGAATGGAGATTTTACAGTATCCTTCCACTGGAGTGGAGAAGGAATGGAGATTTTGCAGTTTCCTTCCCCTGGAGTGGGGAGGGAATGGAGATTTTGCAGGATCCTTTCCCTGGAGTGGGGAGGGAATGGAGATTTTGCATTATCCTTTCCCTGGAGTGGGGAGGGAATTTTACAGTATCCTTCCCTTGGTGTGTGGAGGGAATGGAGATTTTGCAGTTTCCTTCCCTTGCCACGTCCACTCAGCCACACCCACAGAACTAGTAGTAAAACAAAATTGAATTTCACCCTGCTTTAAAGGCTACAAATAAAAGGTCTACTGTGCTTTGGACACTGGATGTGGGTGAAATAGAAGCTGCTCAGAGGAATCCAGAAAATACATCAGAGTGACCCATAATTTTCAGATGTCCTTGGTCTTTCCATTGGACTCTCTCAATGGTCTGCTGGGCAATTATTTCTTTAGGATTTTGTGCTGTTGTAAATAATACCCAAATTTTGCACCTGGTGGAATTGTTCCAAATTAGAAGCCATTATACTTATTCCAATTCCCCTCTTTATCTACTGGAGGTAGTCTGATTAGGTTAGGTGACAATTCCTGAATGTGTTCATTGTAGCCCAATCACTATTAATGTATTCCTTTGCATATTGGCGTACAAAACAATTACGTATGGGTCAATGGAGGAAGTATGAGCCGCGATGGTGCAGTGGTTAGAATGGGGTACTGCAGGCTATTTCTGCTGACTGCCAGCTGCCTGCAATTTGCCAGTTTGAATCTCACCAGACTCAGCCTTCCATCCTTCCAAAGTGGGTAAAATGAGGAGCCAGATTGTTGGGAGCAAGAGGCTGACTCTGTAAACCGCTTAGAGAGGGCTGTAAAAAACTGTAAAGCATTATATAAGTCTAAGTGCTATTTTTATTTCCTTTGTGTCAGTAGTTTTTTAACCTGATTCTTCCTTCAATCTTGAAGTTTTTATCCTGGAGATCATAAGGTGGCTTTATATCATGTCTATCAGGACAGAGAAATCGCAAACTTTACTATTGTAAGATTGCTAGTGGCATTCTAAAATAGATACTTGGTAAGTTTGGAGCTATATTTGCACGTATAACTATGTGTGTGAGACAGAAGGACTGACAGCTGTCTCTAGTTGAACCATTCACTTAGTTCTTGCTGCAAAGCCTAAAAGAGAGTATTCGTTTGTACATCGCTTAAGCCTTAAAGAGTTTGGAAAGATGGCAACTTTGAACGCCCATCAAAACTCTCGAAAGTGACCTGGCAATTGAAGAAATAGCTTTATTTCCTTTCAAATAAACTCCATTTACTGTGTGGACAGAGGTTTCGAGATTTACTTTCAGTAGTGAAGCGATCGTCAGTTTTCACACAGCCATGATGACAGCGAAGCAGTCACTGAAAATCCAGATCTTCTGGGGTTCTTCACAGCAGGAGAAGAAATAGCTGAGAGACGGCGACGCATCTGCTTCTCAGTAGGAGTCTCTGCCAGTGAGAATCCTGCTAATTAATGTCAAATTTACTTTGGCAAATAATACGTATTATCTCCTTCCACGGAAGGAAATGGTGCCAGTATCGTAGATAACTACCTCTTGAAGAGAAGATTCTGAAGGCAGAAATGGAGACTTGGGGGGGAGGGTGTTAGAAATATACATGCAAGCACTTGGAAATGAGGCAGTACTGGGCCCATCTTTCCTTCTTGATATAATTAGAAACCATTTAAGTAGACTTTTCAGAGGCCAAAAAAATTATTATTTTTTTCTTTAAGAAATCACAACACTATTTGGACGGATATGATCTTATGTTTAATAATGTAGGAGAGGGATAGGCAGAATATGGGGGGGAGAGGAGTCAAGAGAGGAATCAGCATGGAGTCTTTATGTTCCCATAAAGGGTCCAAACCCGTTAACTCTTACCTAGGATCAGTTTATTGCTTACTATTAGTTGACTTTTTTGTGTTTGTTGTTGTTAGTTGCAAAGTCACGTCCGACCCATCACGTCCCCATGGACAACATTCCTGCAGACCTCCCTGTCCTCTACCATCCTCTGGAGTCCATTTAAGCTCATGTCGACTTCTTTGGTGACTCCATCCAGCCACCTCCTTCTCTGTCGTCCCCTTCTTCTTTTGCCCTCTATCGTTCCCAGCATGAGGCTCTTCTTCAGGGAGTCCTTCCTTCTCATTAGGTGGCCAAAGTCTTTGAGTTTCCTCTTCAGGATCTGGCCTTCTAAAGAGCAGTCAGGGTTGATCTCCTCTCGGACTGACCGGTTGGATGGCCTTGCAGTCCAAGGGACTCACAGGAGGCTTCTCCAGCACCATAGTTCAAAGGCCCCCATTCTTTGGCGATCAGCCTTCCTTATGGTCCAACTTTCACAGCCATCCATTGCAACTGGGAAAACCAGTTATGTATTTAGGCACAAGCAATAAACCAGCTTGATTGGAATTTGTGGTCCTGATTCTTCCTGCTTGACAAAGAATGATGTTTCATATTCCTTGCATTGAAGGAATTATTTCAGAAGTAAGGAGGTTCTGCCCCAGTGTCTAATTGGACCCACCCGGTCTGTGGGTTTGAATAAGATCTCCCAAAAGTTCTTGTTGCTTCCACATAACAGCCACTGAGAGCGAAGACTTCTGTTGCTCTACTTGAGGCATTTGAAATAGTGCTTCATCCACCTAAACCTTGATCGATCGATTAATTGCATAAAGTTATATGGTTGTTACCTTGCAATCAACAAACATAAAATCATACTCTTAAAACCAGTAGAAAAATAATCTAGATGCCAGGCAAAAGTTCTTCAATCCAATCATAGAAAAGAAGAAAAGAGGAATAGAGTTGAGTAGAGTAGAAGAGGAAAAGGAAGAAGAAGAGAAGAGAAGAAAAAGAAAGAGAAGAAAAGAGAAGAGGAATAAAATATGGTAGAAGAGAAGAGAAGAGGAAGAGGAAGAGTAGAGAAGAGAGAGAAAGAGAAGAAAAGAGAAGAGGAATAGAATATGGTAGAATAGTATAGAGTAGAGTAGAGTAGAGTAGAGTAGAGTAGAGTAGAGTAGAGTAGAGTAGAGTAGAGTAGAGTAGAATTGAATTCTTTATTGGCCAAGTGTGATTGGACACACAAGGAATTTGTCTTTGGTGCATATACTCTCAGTGTACATAAAAAAGACATGCTTTATTGATCAAGAATCATAAGGTACAACACTTAATGACAGTCATAGGGTACAAATAAGCAATCAGGAAACAATCAATATCAATATAAATCGTAAGGAAACAAGCAACAAAGTTACAGTCCTGCAGTCATAAGTGGGAGGAGATGGGTGATAGGAACAACAAGAAGACTAATAGTAATAGTAATGCAGCCTAGTAAATAGATTGACAGTGGTGGGGGAATTATTTATTAATTCATTCATTCTGTTTGGGATATGGGCCTTATTCAATAGCATAGAGGAGCCTACATTTGTAATTTCTGATTTGCATCTTCTGGCGCTGATTACATCCTGCTTAATCTCATCAGAGATTGTGTCAACCCCTTTTTCGTGTTATTTTTTATCATTACACACTCATTTTATTTCCTACTGTAAGCGCATTGCCATTTCCTTTTAAAAAAAATATTCCCAATAGATAGCTGCAATTTCCTTAGGAAATCATAGTGCCCGCAGTCCCATTTGATTAGGCACCATACAATTCCCCAAATCTTTTTGAACAAAAGCCCATGGTGCACGAATGATTTTACCAGGGATTTGACCTTAGATAACTCCGCAGCAATTTTAAATTGGTGGGGTGAGAACAGCAGGCAATTAGCCACTTCTAAAGCTCTGTGGGTTTGCACTAGCCAGGATGGTAAAGAGATTTTTTAGAAGGCCTATTTTGTCTATAAACTACCTGGTGGAAGTTGAGTTCTGGGGGAATTGATGGCCTTAAGTTCTCAGCTTTTTAAGAAGGTGGAAAGCACTTTAGATTCAGAAGATTGACTTTTTTTTTTTTTTTTTTTAAAGTCAAACATGGCTCACCAATAGTGGAAAGTCCACGGTGGAAACATTTAGCAAAAGGTCTATTCATCAGCATTTTTCCATCCTCCTTTCTACTCTCAGAAAAACCTATAACTTATCCAGAAAAAAAAAAAACACTTTTCCAGTAAAAAAAAACAAAAAACCAACTTTCCTGATCACCAAGCACAGGGTTGGCTTCGTAAATTCAAATTTGTTTATTAATTTTACTTATTTAGTTTGTTACTCATGTACAAGATAACAGCAATAAGAATAAACATGAATAAGAACACAGAAAATGGGGACAAATGAATTGGGACAGTAGGACAGGGATGGTAGGCATGCTGGTGTGCTTATGCGTGCCCCTACTGAATTCTTTTGTACATCGTGGTGACCAAAACTGAATGCAGTATTCCAAGTATTACAAGTGTGGCCTTACCAAGGGATTATAACGTGGTATTAACACTTCACCACGAGCCGAGGTGGCGCAGTGGTTAGGGTGCAGTACTGCAGGCCACTTCAGCTGACTGTTATCTGCAGTTCAGCGGTTCTAATCTCACCGGCTCAAGGTTGACTCAGCCTTCCATCCTTCCGAGGTGGGTGAAATGAGGACCCAGATTGTGTGGGGGCGATATGCTGACTCTGTAAATCGCTTAGAGAGGGCTGAAAGCCCTATGAAGCGGTATATAAGTCTATCTGCTATTGCTATATTGCTATTGCTATTGCTATTCACGTGATCTTGATTCCATCCCTCTGTTTATGCAGCCTAGAACTGTGTTGGCTTTTTTGGCAACTGCTGCACACGGCTGGCATCCTATTTAAATGGTTGCTCACTAGGACTCCAAGAT
Organism: Thamnophis sirtalis; assembly: GCF_051295495.1. Taxonomy (NCBI): domain Eukaryota; kingdom Metazoa; phylum Chordata; class Lepidosauria; order Squamata; family Natricidae; genus Thamnophis; species Thamnophis sirtalis. The sequence goes on along the minus strand of NW_028261382.1, from coordinate 92,850,406 downwards.
CCCTCTCACAGTTACTACTATTGAGCAAGGTACTACATATTGCCTAAATATGGAACCTTACCATATATTTTTTTTACCATTGCATTTCATTTTGTTAGATAACACCCAATGTTCTAGTCTGGTAGGATCCTTCTGTATCTTAAGCCTATCTTCTGGAGTGATGGCTATTCCTGCCAGTTAGGTGTCATCTGCAAATTTGATGAGTTCCCAATTTATCCCCTCATCCAAATCATTGATGAATATGTTGAAGAGTACTGGGCCTAAAACAGAGCCCTGGAAACGCCATTGAACCTTATATTTTATCTCCGTGCAAATTGCAACTCTGAGAAGATGCCCGAGTCAAGAGGATTGTCAGAACCAGTTGGGACAGAGGTGGGTTCCTACTGGTTTGGACCATTTTGGCCGAGTAGATAGTAACTTGGCCTGCCACGCCCCCGAATCGGTTCAATTGACAGTAGCACCATCTTAATTTTCGGTTCTGCGCACAAATAGAACAAACTTCATTGCAACATTTTTAGTTTTTTTTTTTCCTTTTCTAACATTGTGTACATGCACAGACCTTTTCAGCTGCAAATGTGCAAAAAAAATATGTATGCAACGAACCGGCAATAATGCTGGTAGCGACCCACCCTTGAGTTGGGAAGATCACAAATGGCAATTGCATGACCCCAAGGATTCTGCAAACATACGTGCTTGTTGCCATGCAGCCGGATTTAGATCACGTGACCATGGGGATTCTGCAAAAGTTGTAAGTGTGAAGATGAGTCTTGAGTCCCTTTTTCTCCAGCCCTGTTGTAACCGCGATCACTTTGCTAAATGACTATATATTCTACACTAGCCAATAACCCAGCATTGCTGGGGTATTTATTTAGAGGGAGAAAATATCTGGACCAAACGTAATTTCTAATGTTGGATTGTCCCCCCCCCTTACCAGAGGGAGCCCCCTTGTGGACTACTGTGAAACCGTTACCATGGCAACTCCACTGCGCTGCACAGTAGAAGCCATTTTATGGCAGTACAGTAGAAGCCGTTTTAAGGCACAACAGGCTGTATCTTAACACAACATGCACGAGGAGTGTTAGGGGTGTCTTACCCCCACAGTATTTTTTTCCCCAGAGAGTAAGTCATCTGTGTACCAAGTTTGGTTGAAATTACTAGAGGCATTTAAAAGCTATGCTGGAACATACACCCCCACAGCCATTTATATAGAGATAGATTGTGTTTCGCCCTTTTGATATTAACATATTTTTGCATTGTTTTTTCCCCCATCATTACTACTCAAACTCATTTGCAAAGTTTATGAGAAGCATAGTGAGTTGATTGGCCACTATAGATTCTACTTGCCGGAGTTTAGTAATATTGCTCTGGTGTGAGCCACTAAATAGCCTTATTCACTTTGTTCCATTTTTTTCATTGGTTATGAAGACCCATAAAATCTTATTTAAGAAATTCATTGCTGTTATAAATTGGCTTCCCTATTGATTTTTAGGCAGGCCTCCCTTTCCCCTGGCAGCTGTGTTTTCTGGTTTTTAAGTGCAAACTCAGCTCTCGGTTGCTTGCAGTCAGAAGACCAAACTGACTCAACCTGGGTTTGTATCATTTATCTTGTTTTATTGTCTTGATTTGTGCTGTGCATTAAAAAAAAAACCTGTGGGCTATCTTAGATTTATAGCTCTTTTCCTTTCATTTTGCAAAATCAGAATAAAAATAACAAAGGGAAATAATTAAGGCATGCACACAGGATTTGGAATGCAGGCTATGTTGGTTGAACTCATGTCTGGCGTTTTGTTAACTGAAACTTTTTTAGTTTCAGCTGAAAATCAGTTTTGCCTGGATTCAGCCTCTCTCCCTCCCTCCATCATTTCCTCCCTCCCTCCCTCCTTCCCTTCTTTCCTCCCTTTCTCCCTTTTTCTTTCTTTCTTTCCTTCTGTCTGTTTCTGTGTCTGTCTGTCTGTCTGTCTTTCCTTCCTTCCCCCCTTCCTCCCTCCCTCCCTTCTTTCCTCCCTTTCTCCCTTTTTCTTTCTTTCCTTCTGTCTGTTTCTGTCTGTCTGTCTTTCCTTCCTTCCTTCCACCCTCCCTCCCTCCCTCCCTTCTATCCTCCCTTTCTACCTTTTTCTTTCTTTCTTTTCTTCTGTCTGTTTCTGTCTGTCCCTCCTTCCTTCCTTCCTTCCTTCCTTCCTTCCTTCCTTCCTTCCTTCCTTCCTTCCTTCCTTCCTTCCTTCCTTCTTCCTTTTGTTCCAAAATATTTGCTGATGATTTTAAGTCTGTGTTGATCGAGATGATCAGAATTCAATTTAAAGTCCATCTTGATGGTGGGTTAACCAAAAGAAAAGGTAGCAGTATGATGTCCAAAGTTCTTGATTTGAACAGATTGTACTTACAGTGTGTGTGTGTGTGTGTATGTGTGTGTGTGTTTGTGTGTATGTGTGTGTGTGTTTCCATTTTTGCCACAATAACTCTAGAGAAACTAATCTAGACAAAACTGCACCAGGATTTATGCTTCCAGGCAATATGAGTTATAACTCTTTGCTAGAATTCTTAACGATTTTTCATGTCATGGTATGTGCTAGCCATACAAGCATATTATCCTCACTCAAAATCCAGGCATTTTAACTTTGCATTGCAACCTTTGGATGTCCTTAAGAATGGTGCATATTCCACACATCTTGTTCTAGAGTTCCTAAAGTGGTCATCTGTGCTGAGTAGAGAGGGGGGGGGTCTAATCCTACTGCTAGACCAGTGTTTCTCAACCTTGGCAACTTGAAGATGTCCGGACTTCAACTCCCAGAATTCCCCAGCTGGGGAATTCTGGGAGTTGAAGTCCGGACATCTTCAAGTTGCCAAGGTTGAGAAACACTGTGCTAGACCATAAGTCAGGTTAACCTGTCAGCCCAACTAAATCCCATACATAAAATGAAAAGTGATGCCCCCTTACTCGTTCATTAGATCCATTATCTCTTCTCTGGTGGGACCAAGAAGAAGGCCTTCTCTGTGGAGGTTCCCTTCCTATGGAAAGTCATACCTGGTCTCCATCTTGATACTCTTTCAAAAGGTCCCAAAGACGAGGTTTGGTCAGCCAGCCTGGGTTACTCAGGGTGAAATGGATCTTGTCAAGTATTGTTTGATTACTGTCAACATGCATGATGGAGGATTCGTTAGTTTTTATATTTGGGGTTTTATTTCTGTAAGTTGGGTGGCCATATACATTTTCTTCACAAACAAATCAAGTAAATATTGATTAACCTCAGGCTGTAAAACCTCCAGATTTGAAGCTAATGCTGATTTAGTTGCTTTACTATGATTTAACTTTAGTATGATTATTATTCCCTATATGTTATAAATCCCTTCCAATATCAAACATATCAATTTGCCAACAGATTCTGGCTTAAGTGTGGTTATAAGGCTTTAGACTGAGCAAAATTATGGCAGAGGGTGGAATCCTGACATTTTTCCTGCTTCTTCAATTTCTTGAAACAAACTCCAGAATAAGCTGCCTGTAGTTGGTGATTTATCAGCTGAGCAGCTGGGGAGTAATTAATATTGCTTAAAAAACACTTTTAATTTTCAGGTATTGTTACCTTCAGCTTTTTTCTTTTCTTTTTTTCTTTCTTTCTCCAGGCTGACTTACTTTAATCCCACATTTTTTTCTTCTTCATGTTTTAACTTTTATGTTATCACTTTAATTATGCAGTCTTTGGAGCTTTCAGAATAGCTAATGAAAGTTATTTACTTGCATTAATGATAGTTTCCTTTCTCAGAAAGGAAGCACATTACGGGAAATTTGCAAGATTGGGTGGAAATCCAAAGGAGTGTAAGACAAGGAGAAATGGGGAGGAACTGAAAAGAATAAAAGGTATTTCAGAGAAAGTACTTACTCAGAGATAAAAACAATGACATGGTGACAATTCTTGAGGAAAAATAATATCAGCAGTAGGATCGGAAAAAAAGAAAGGGAAATGTTCATTTGTGGGAAAAGAAGCATTGTCATGCACATTAGATTACTGACACAGAAATAAAAGTGCATTTCATACTCCCAACTTGAAAATATTTCATGTTGAGCAATTCCTATTGATTTTCACTGAATTAATATCAAATGAACATACTTAATGCTCAGAGCTGTAGGTTAATTTATGAATTACATATCATTTGTAAGTGAAAAGCCTCTCTCTGAAAATAATCTTCTGGCACTAGCAATATTAACAGATTAACAGAGTTGGAAGGGACCTTGTAGGTCATTTAGTCCACCCCCCCAAGCAGGAGACCTTACACCATTTCTTACAAATGGCAGTCCAGACTCTTCTTGAAAGCCTCCAGTGATGAAGCTCCCACAAGGTCTGAAGGCAACTTCTGTTCCATGGGCTGATTGCTCTCACTGTCAGAAAATTCATCCTTATTTCCAGGTTGAATCTCTCCTTGATCAGTTTCCATCCATTATTCCTTGTCAAGTACTTTGGAAAATAGCTTGAACCCCACCCCCTCTCTGTGGCAGCCCCTCAAATATTGGAAGATGCTCTCATGTCTCCCCTGGTCCTTCTCTTCACTAGACTAGCCATGCCCTGTTTTTGCAACTGTTCACTGTATGTTTTATCCTCCAGTCTCCTAATCATCCTGGTTGCTCTTCTCTGCACTCTTTCTAGAGTATCAACATCTTTTTTTATAGTGCGGTGATCAAAACTGGATGCAGTACTCTAGGTATGGCTTACTCGGGCTTTATAGAGTGGTATTAGTACTTTACTTGATCTTGATTGTATCCCTCTGTTAATGCAATTTAGGATTGCATTGGCTTTTTTGGCTGCCGCCACACACTGCTGGCTCATATTTAATTGGTTGTCCACTAAGATGCCAAGATCCCTCTCACAGTTACTGCTTTTAAGCCTGGTTCACCCAATCTATATGTACTTTTGGTTTTTCTTGCCTAAGTGTAGGACTTCAAGGTGCTAGTCATCACCTACAAAGCCCTTCATGGTATTGGATCTGGGTACTTGAGAGACCGCCTACTGCCAATTACCTCCACTAGACCAATAAGATCCCACAGACTAGGCCTCCTCTGAATTCCATCAGCCGGCCAGTGTCGACTGGCGACTACCTGGAGGAGGGCCTTCTCTGTGGCTGCTCCGACCCTCTGGAACGAACTCCCCATGGAGATTCGTACCCTCACCACCCTCCAGGCCTTCCGCATAGCCCTTAAAACCTGGCTGTTCCGACAGGCCTGGGGCTAAAGACTTGCAGCCCCACCTCGAATGGTATGATTGTTGTGCTTTTTTTAACTGTGTATGGTCTTTATGTTTTGTAACTTTGTCTGTTTTTCCCCTCCCTTGAGTTGTGAGCCGCCCTGAGTCCCTTCAGGGAAAAGGGCGGCATACAAATAAAGTAAAATGAAAATGAAATGAAATGAACTTTACTTTTCTCTACACTGAATTTCATTTTGTTAGATAGTGCCCAGTGTTCAAGTCTGTCAAGATCCATCTGGATCTTGAGCCTATCATCTACGGTGTTGGCTATTCATATATAGATGGGTGGGGAATACAGTCCAATTAATTAATGTAACTTTTGGGATGGAGTTCATCTTATAGAAAGCAGGTGAAATATGAAAAAAAACCATGTCATTTTTGGGGGGTATTGGGAGATTTCAGGCTCCAAGAAAGAACCAAGAAAGAAAAATTGAAATGCTTCTAAACCAATATCCTTTATTGTTCCTCACCTATAGACAGAATGTTGCCCAAATTAAGCAACTACTTGCATTATTAAAGATATTGTCTGATAATTGCCAGGGAGGAGCCTTGTTAACTCTCTTCCTCCCAATGAAACTATATAAACCTTGCTGTCTCTTGCTCCTCTGGAATGCAGCTCTTCCCTTCTGGGAATCCAGACTACTTTCCACCACAGTGTCTTCATCAGCATGGCTATATTCCCAGAACAAAGTATAATTCCCTTTGTTGGCATTCTTGGGTAGATGAGCGTCTTCCCATGATCTTAACAGTGGGGACAATTAACCAGTGGAACAGCTTGCCTCCAAAAATCGTGGACACCCCATCACTGGATCTTTTTAAGAAGAATCTAGAGACAGTCACTTATCTAAATTGGCATAGGGTCTCCTGTTTGAGTAGGGGGCTGGAGTAGAACACCTCCAACATCCCTCCCAGCTTATTCTATTCTATCCTTCCCCTTCTGCTGGGAAACTGCCCCCCCCAACTGCTAATCATTGGTCCCTGCTTCTGCAAGGGGTGGGGATAAATGGCAATGCAAAATTTGAAGTTTGAACAAGTGGTATTCAGACCCTTTGTAAATAAACATGGATTGTCAGTTTTTCATAAAAGGATCAGCTTTCAAAACGAATAGCTTTGGGAGCGATCTTACAGAGATGCCAGGATGGTATTACGAATATTTCATCCCCTAATATAGCTCACCTTTGATTCTTTACAAAGGATTAGGGGACTGTTTTCTTGAGAAAGGGAGGGAGAAGTGCAAAAGCTCACTCTGAGAAGAGGGGAAAAACCCAATCTAATGAGGGTGCAGGGAGAATCTCTTGTGTAAGAGATATCCTATCAAGTGAGAATGAAATGCATCTTACTCTTTGCAAGCCACCCTGAGTAATAACGTGAAACCACTGTTGGTGATCTCATTCTTTGTCCTTCCCTCCCTCCCTCCCTCCCTCCCTCCCTCCCTCCCTCCTTCCTTCCTTCCTTCCTTCCTTCCTTCCTTCCTTCTTCAATGACACTGTTCAAGCAGCCCAAAACAGCCCCCTCCATCCCTATAGTCTCCCTTTAAATATTAGAAAGTGTATCATTGAAAGGAGCACTGTTTCCTGATTCTCTCGCAAGGCCAGACTCCTATCGGACTTCCTCCCACCAGACAGGGTGGGTGGGCTATGTTGGCCCACCCTTTGGTAGCCAAAAAGGGATCTGGTGGCCTTCTACAGTGTTCTCCCCTAGGCTTCCCAAGAGCATGAAGCAAATTCCTTATCCTGCCAAAAACCTCTTTTATTAATTTACTGTAAATTCTGCTCCTTCACATCCAGCAAAGTCTTTCAAGGGAGGATTTACAGTCACAGACCTTATCTGGCTTGGAGAACTGCCAGACCAATATCTGCAAAACCTGGCAAGGAGTCTTGGACAGTCAGGAACCAATTAAGTGAACTAATTGTCTCCTGCAAACTCCACTCCCCTTTTGCTCCTCTTTTATTTCCTCTGGGAGAGGCCATTCATTGTCCATCTGTGGCCTTACTCCCAAGTCGACCCCTGTTCTTTAGCTGTTCCCTTCGTTTGGCAACTCTGCGCATGCGCACACTGGGAACAGGCTCCAGCTGTTCTTCTGCCTCACTGCTGTCTGACTCTGAAGGCAGCGGATAACTGGCATACGACTCTGGCCCCCTCTCTGCCTCCAACACAGAGCCCTCATCAGAGCCTTCCCCAGACTCCAGGACTGGCCCATGTTCCTTCCCAACCTCCTCACTGTTTGAATCTGCTGCCAGCTCCACTGGCCGCTGGCGGACCACAACATACAGGTCACTTCCAAGTCTCTGCTGCAGTCTTCTGAAGTGAGGCAGTGCGTACTCATCACCACACACACACACAAAAATCATACAGCCCAGTGGTATTGGGTGGTAATTAATTTTGTGAACTCAAGCGGGCGAATGGTGTAATTGCCCATGCCTCTGCAGGTGAGTTGTTCCTCTCACCTTTCTCTTTGTTTATCCGCTTCCCCTTGTTTTATTTTAAGCCTTCAGACACTCTACGCAGAGAAGGGAACGAAAGACGCATTTCAGCCCAGATTGGGTGAAAAACGGGGCCTGGTGTATCGAAAGGCACAGAATTCTAAAGCCAAATGCATCCTTGCTTGCAAATGAGTGAGGAGGGAAGTACAGGAAGGTTAAGGTCTCATGTGGGGGGGTTCTAAAACGGCGGTTTTATCTCTTTGCCCAACCAGGCTGTTAAGCAAATCTTTTAATTTGGAATCCTTGTTTTGTCTTGGTGTTTTGCAAAACCAAATACGAAGAATGCTGATGGAGAGGGTTCCTCCCCGCCCCACTTTCCTTGCTTCGGTTGAGTTCAGAGTTGGGTTCCTACCAGTTCGCACCAGTTCGGTAGAACCGGTTCATCAAATTTACTGAACCGGTTAGAAGAGATTCCACTAGTGGACCCGGAAAGCAGGCCGCACCTACAGAAGAGGTTCCAAAAAATTTTGAAACCCACCACTCTCACACACACATGCACACACACACACACACACACACACACACACACACACACACACAGACTCACACAGACTCACACAGAGAGAGAAAGAGAAAGAGATAGAAAGGAAGGAAGGAAGAAAGAAAGAAAGAAAGAAAGAAAGAAAGAAAGAAAGAAAGAAAGAAAGAAAGAAAGAAAGAAAGAAAGAGAAAGTGAGAGAGAGAGAGATGAAATAAAAAAGGAAAAAGGGACAGAGACACAAAAGGAAAGAGAGAGAGAGAAAAAAAACACATGGCCGGCAAGCCACTCCCACCAGGTCACATGGCCGGCAAGCCACTCCCACAAAGGAGGCCACACACACAGAGTAGGTTCGAAAATTTTTTGAAACCCACCACTGGTTGAGTTGCACAGCCTCCCAAGAATTTGCCACCACTGCTTCTTATTGTAGCAGTATGTTTAGCTACAGGAGTAGAATAGAATAGAATAGAATAGAATAGAATAGAATAGAATAGAATAGAATAGAATAGAATAGAATAGAATAGAATAGAATAGAATAGAATAGAATGCAGAGTAGGATAGGATAGGATAGGATAGGATAGGATAGGATAGGATAGGATAGGATAGGATAGGATAGGATAGGATAGGATAGGATAGGATAGGATAGAATTCTTTATTGGCCAAGTGTGATTGGACACACAAGGAATTTGTCTTTGGTGCATAGGCTCTCAGTGTACATAAAACAAAAGATACATTCATCACTAATCATAAGGCACAACACTTTATGTTAGTCATAGAGTACAAATAAGCAATCAAATCATACTAGGAAACTATCAATATAAATCGTAAGGATTCAAGCAACAAAGTTCCAGTCCTGTAGTCATAAGTGGGAGGAGATGGGTGATAGGAACAATGAGAAGATTAACAGTAATAGTAATGCAGATTTATAAATAATTTGACAGTGTTGGGGAAATATTTATTAGCAAAGTGTTGGCATTTGGGAAAAAAGCTGTCCTATGGTTATTCTTCTGTCCTGTGATGTCTGGCAGCCTTCGCATGGATCCGCATGCGCTTGGTCAATTGATCTTGTGCCAGGGTTTCCCAGGGTTGGCCAGGAGGTGGTGTTGATATCCAGGGACTTGAAGGAGGGTTTCAACATTTCTTTGTATCACTTCATTTGTCCCCCATGCAATAGTTTCACTTGAGACAGGTCACCATAGAGGAGCTGTTTAGGGATGTGATGGTCGGTCATCCCACCACCTAACATAGGGTGGGTGGGCCTACCACCTACCCACCTGTTGTGGCCTAGCAGGAGCCGTTGGAGCTGCAAACAGACTCCGATAGCAAGGGACCCTATGAGTCGGCTCTGGAAGATGTGGAGGACCCTGGACAAGGTTCAGACTCCGAGCAGGGACCAGAGAGGCTGGTTGGCCACCAAGAGGAGCCTGAGGCATGGAGCAGCGGTGAAAGCCAAAGGGAGTTGTTTCCTGACGTCAGGCCCTGGAGCAGTGGGGAGGAGCTAAGGGAGTTGGTCCTGGACACCAGGCAAAGACGGGCAGATAAGCGCCAACAGCAACTACGGAGATATAGAAGATAATTGGGCCAGGTGGTTGTGATTAGGATCCTCCCAAGAGAGTATATAAGAAGAGACTTTGGGAGGAGGCTTTTTGCAGGACTCAACTATTATCCTAAAGCTGGAGAAGCTCTTGTGTGTATTTCTTATCTGTGGAAGTCTGGGTTGCTGCCAAAGTCTTGTCGGTATGTTAATTTACTGTGAATAAATTGTCTAGCAGTAATCTCACCGTATAGAGGGGGGTCAGAAGACCACCCTATGTTAGCTTCTTCCAGTGTGCTGTAAGTACCCAGATGTTGAGTGGTCCTGGCATGTTGTTGTTGTTGTTGTTGTTGTTGTTATTATTATTTATTTATTTATTTATTTATTTATTTATTTATTTATTTATTTGTCTTGTATGCCGCCCACTCCCGGAGGACTCTGGGCGGTTTACAAAAGACAAGGGAAAGGGGGGAACAAGACAAAGACAACATATTAAAAACAAAACCAACATTCACAATTTCTGTGGAGGTAGATGCTTCTCAGCTCCCCCCAGCCTGCTGGAACAGCCAGGACTTGGTGGCTTTGTGGAAGGCCGGGAGTGTAGTAAGGATCCGGATCTCAACAGGGAGCTCGTTCCAGAGGGCCGGAGCTGCAACAGAGAAGGCTCTCCCCCGGGGAGTCGCCAGCCAACATTGGCTGGCAGATGGATTCAAGATGATATTAAGAAATTGGGAATAGATGCAGATTTATCTCCAAATTCCCAGCCAGTGCAAACTCACTCATATTAATGAACATCAGAACATCCATTTGGCTCCTGTGATTGGCAGTCTTTTTCCTTTGGATGAATTTCAAAAAAATTGGAACTTGTTCACCTACCGGCCTGCATCTTGATTTATCTTGGAGATGGTTCATCATTCACTGACCAAAAGATGGCCACAATTGGAAGCACACTTTAGTAACCACACACCTGCATTCATATCCACAGCAGGATAGGTTTGACCTAGGCTTCCCCAGCAGCACGAAGCCGAGTCCTCATCCCGATAAACAGCTTTTTATTTAATTTACAGTGAATTTTCCTCTCTAGCACAATCTTTCCTCCCCCCATGGTCTTTCAAGATAGTTTACAATTACTAACCTTTATCAGGCTTGGAGAGCGGCTAGGCCGATACCTCTCAGATGCCGGCAAGAATGCAGGAATGAACTAATTGTCTCCTGCAAACTCCACTCCCCTTTGCTTCCTCTTTTATTCCCTATGGGAGGGGCCATTCACCATCCACCTGTGTCTTACTCCCACGTTGATCCTTGTTCCTTAGCTGTTCCCTTCTTCTGGCAACTGTGCACATGAGCACACTGGGAAACAGGTTCCAGCTGTTCATCTGCCTCACTGATGTCCGACTCTGAAGGCAGCTGATAACTGTCAGACGGCCATGGCCCCCTCTCTGCCTCCAACGCAGAGCCCTCATCAGAGCCTTCCCCAGACTCCAGGACTGGCCCACGTTCCTCCCCAACCTCCTCATTGTCTGAATCTGTTGCCAGCTCCACTGGCCGCTGAGAGGCCACAGCAAGGATAACCCATTTTGCTCTCCTTTGATCAGTCCTCAAACACTTATCCTGGATTTGCAAATATGATGGCAACTTTTCAGGACCCCTCATGCATGCTTTTCCTGGATGCAGGAGAATATGGGTGTAGCTCTTAGTTTCTCAGCTTGAGCATGGAGCAGGATGGAAGCTCAGCAGTAGATTGATGTCCCTGGCAGACTACAAGCTGTCTAAAACAGTAGGGAACCATAGTTGGCTTCCAACTTCTCAGCAAAAAGGGAAGTCCCGTTTCTCCTCTTGCTATCTGCCACATTCCTAGTTCAAGATCCGATGGCTTTCTCCGATTTGAACGGCACTTGGGCTGTTTGAGATGATATCCGTAGGGAGTCGCTGCTGCTAGAAACCACAAAACGCATATTTACTCTGGCATTATTAATTCGGAGTTGTCTCATTTATCACCCTAAATCCAGTCTGAGTCACTCAATAGGAGTCCTCCTCAACTTAGAATCATTTGTTTAGTGAGCATTTGAAGTTGCACCCGGTGCTTTTAAAAAAAAGAGGGGAGGGATTTACAGGACGGTAAATGATGAACCTCATTGGCCACTTTCCCTGCTGGCTTCTAACAAGGCAAGTCAATGAGGGAAGTTTATCACTTGTCTGAAGCGGTGTAAGGTTTTCTGCCTAAACAGGGGGGTTGGACTAGAAGACCTCCAATGTCCCTTCCGACTCTGTTCTTCTATATCCTATTCTATATTCTATAAATTAGATTTGTTTAACAGCCAGATGACTTGTTTAACGCGCGTGGTGATTTTTGCCATGACTATGGCCAGAAAATATTTATAAAAGCAGGCACAACTCGATTAATGACTGCCTTGCTTAGCAATGGAGGGTCCGGTCTCAATGGTAGCTGTAAGTCAAGGACTACCTATTAACAGAAGCCTCTGCAAAGTTGTAGGAGATCTAGGAAGCCTGAGATCATCAGTTTCTTTTTCCTTCCTTCCTTCCTCCCTCCCTTCCCCACCCTTCCTCCCTCCCTTCCCATCCTTCCTCCCTCCCTCTTTCTTTCTTTCTTTCTTTCTTTCCTTTCTTCTTTCCTTCCTTTCTTCTTGCTCTTCTCTCCCTGTCTCTTCCTTCCTTTCTTTCTCTTCCCTCCCTCCCCCCTCTCTCTTTCTCTTTCCTCCCTTCCTCTTTCTTTCTTTCTTTCTTTCTTTCTTTCTGTCTTTTCCCTTCCTCCCCTCTTTCCTTCCTTCCTTCCTTCCTTTCTCTTTCCCCTCTCCCCTCTGTCTCTCTTTCTTTCTTTCTTTCTTTCTTTCTTTCTTTCTTTCTTTCTCTTTCCTCCCTTCCTCTTTCTTTCTTTCTTTCTTTCTTTCTTTCTTTCTTTCTTTTCCCTTCCTCCCCTCTTTCCTTCCTTCCTTCCTTTCTTTCTCTTCCCTCCTTCCCCTCTTTCCTTCTTTCTTTCCTTCCTTCCTTTCTTTCTTTTCCCACCCTCCCTCCCTCCCTCCCTCTTCCTTCCTTCCTTCCTTTCTTTTCTTCCCACATCATCAACGTGACCGTCATTGCTAGTTCATTTCAACAAATGCTTCCATTTTGCTTTCTGTCCCCTGCTTACAGCAAGACACATGAGAGACGCACGCAAACGTCTCAGGGGAGATATGAACGCAATCACACTCCTTATGAGTGATGCTCCCAGCCTCTTTCTCCTTTCTTCTTGCTACATCATTCTTCCAGAATGAAAAGCACCAAAATCATGTTTGTGACTTTTGATTAACCTCCATGGAAATACATTTACTCCACTTCTGTTCATTCCTAGGCGTGGAGGCATGGAATCAGAGCTTATCTATATCGCATCATCTTTCTACTCTCAAATGCAGGCGAAACGCTACTCTCTCTCCCCCCCCCCCATATAACTTCCAATTCCCAACACCACCTCTTTAAAATCAACAACCAGAGCAACGAGAGCAGCCAAGAATAGAAAGGAGAGGGGAAAAAAATACCCTAACGCTGTTGAAAAGTAATTTAGTGCTTTGCCTCAACCAAATAAATAAAAATAAAAGGACCCCTTTGGCTTCTTTTGAAAATATAATTATATTCACTTGTTATTAAAACAAGGGAAGGCTATTGAAGAGAATTAGGCGTTCGAGGAAGAAAGAAATCTTGGACTTTTAATATTTGCGCACAACCTTCCTCTGCCTTGTCGTTTCTCCTCCCTGTAGATCATTTGCCTGCCAACTTTGTGAGAGCTGGTTACAGATATTAATTTCTAGCGAGGAGCAAATTGCATGTTCTAAGAAGGCATTTCATTCATTTATTCATTCGTTTAATAGAGGAACAATTAGGTGTCTCACTCTTCTGTTTCAAAAATAAAATGGGGCCTCTAGGAAGGCTGGCAATCACAATAAAAACCAATCTGAAATGAATGGCACCATGGAACAAGGCCGGTAGCATCAGAAAATAATTCCAAGAGTAAAAGGTAAAAATAATATGACAGCATGATGTGATATGATATATGATGCGATGCGATATATTTATGAGATGAGAAAACACACACACACACACACACACACACACACACACACACACACACACACACACACACACACACACACACACACACACACACACACACACACACACACACACACACACACACACACACACATATATATATATATATATATATATATATATATATATATATATATATATATATATATATATTAACTACCCCATCATCCCTTGTGGGGTGGAACTGAATGAACCTAGTAGAGTGTTTTAATGGCCAGATGCCTTTCCTGTTGCCAGTGTGGAGTTTTGTTCAGCAGATATATTCTCACAGTGTGTCCAGAGAGAGAAATATCTGCCTCTAATTAGGATCGAACTCATAACCTCTTGATAGTGAGGCAAGAGCTCCACCTCTAGGCCACCGATCCACTCTATATGATATGTGATATGTGATGTGAGATGTGAGATGTGAGATGATGTGAGATGTGATATATGTGTGTGTGTGAGAGATGTATGTATGTATGTATGTATGTATGCATGCATACAAGTAAAGTCCTCATGAGCAGAAAAAGAAACAATGCAGTCCATGTTTCCATCCCCCAGTTGAAGTCAATAGTAAGATTCAATCCCATTTCTCAGGAAAAGGGAGCCACCACTAAGAAGATCCCCATCCCACTTTTCCCCACCATTTCTTGCAGTGAGGCTCAGAATAAAATTTGGGTATACGGGGCGATGGCTCAGCAGTTAAGACGCTGGGCTTGTCCTCTGGAAAGCCAGCAGCCCAGGTTCAAGACCCAAGCACCGTGTGATGGGGTGAGCTCCCGTCCTCGCCTCAGCTCTAAGTTGCTTCTCTTCCTGATTAGTTTCCACCCATTGCTTATTGTTCTGCCCTCAGGTGCCTTGGAGAATAGTTTGACTCCCTCTTCTTTGTGGCAGCCCCTGAGATATTGGAAGACTGCTATCATGTCTTCCCTTGTCATTCTTTTCATTAAACTGAACTATACCTAGTTCCTGCAACCGTTCTTCATATGTTTTAGCCTCCAGTTTCCTAATCCTCTTTGTTGCTCTTCTCTGCACTCTTTCTAGAGTCTCCACATCTTTTTTACACCATGGTGACCAAAATTGGATGCAGAATTCCAAGTGTGGCCTTACCAAGGCATAATAAAGTGGTGTTAACCCTTCACGTGATCTTGATTCTATCCCTCTGTTTATGCAGCCTAGAACTGTGTTGGCTTTTTTGGCAGCTGCTGTGCACAGCTGGCTCCTATTTAAATGGTTGTCCACTAGGACTCCAAGATCCCTTTCACAGTTACTACGATTGATACTTTTTTTCAGTGTAGTTGTAGCTTTGAACGTTCACTAAATGAACAGTTGTAAGTCGAGATCTTCCTGTACTTGGTTTCTCTCTTGGACTGAACTCTTCCATTAATCGGGGAGAAACAAGATTCCCACAACAAGGAAAGGTTGAAACATACACAGCTGTCAAACACGCCTTGGTTATTTAAGGAGCTGTTCTAATCCAGCCTTTGCAAGTAGTGATAAGACATTTACTCGTGAGTAAAACAAATCCCGTTTTATAACAGGGCCGTAATGGTTTTTTATTCACAGGGATAAACAAAAAAAATCAAACATAATTAGTCCCAACAAACCTGGGTTTATCCAAGAAATCCAAATTGTTTCCTATATACGAGAAAATGAATGGTTGTCTGTAACAACTGGCCTCTCTCAAGCTCCTACTATTTATTTCCCAGCCAGGGAGGGGCTGGCTAGCATCTATTTTTCCCAGAGAGCCGGCTTATTGATTTCCTTTGCTCTCCTCTCCTTTCTTCTTTACACATACGAGCATTTGGGATGCCAGCCCACCCCCTCACCCAGCTCATGCCCTGAAGACAGCTCATCATTGTCTTCCAAAGTCTCTGAAGCTCACCCAGGCTCCCCTCCCCCTCCTCCACATCGGACTCAACTCCTAGCTCTGCTGGCAGCTGATGGGCCCCAACAAGAACTAGCAGTGGCCTTTAGCTAACATCCTTAAAGTGATTTATAGAGGCGGAGGAGTGGGGAGATTATTGACAATAATACTGACAATACAACGCAGCCTCAGTATTCGTAATCATGATTACAAAAAGTAACCCTGGAAAATTTCCATGATAAAAACCAAACAGGTTCGAATGCTTTTTTTGCTTGATCCATTGCAGTGAGAAACCTCCAATTCAGGTATCGACAAACAGCCTCTATCAGCAACCTATTGCTGCTAATCAGCTATGGATTTCTCCCTTTATGGTAATTCTTTTAACCAGCTCCCCGTCCCTCAAAAATCCATAATTCCTGACATCTTGATAGATCCCAAAGGCTAAGGCTATAACCAAGAACATATGCATATTTATGACGCAGTGATCCAGAGTAAAATTTACAACCATTTTTATTTCGGTTCGAAGTATAGTAATAATAATAATAGGAACAGTCTAAGCCCTGTTATTTTAATGCGCCAGGTCCTAAATTGTTTGCCCACAGAAAGGTGACTGAGACCAACCCCTTATCACAGAGGATCCCTCAGTTAAAACCAGTTAGTTAGTTAGTTAGTTAGTTAGTTAGTTAGTTAGTTAGTTAGTTAGTTAGTTAGTTTGTCAAACATGTACGAGATAACAGGTATAAGTATAAACATGGACATGGACACAAGAAATGGGTGCGAGTAATGGGGACAATAGGACAGGGGACGGTAGGCATGCTGGTGTGCTTATGCATGCTCCCTACAGACCTCTTAGGAAAGGGGTGAGGACCACACTAGACAGTTTAAGGTTAAAGCTATGGGGATTTGGGGAAGAAACCACAGTCGGGTAGAGCATTCCAGGCGTTGACCGCTCTGTTGCTGAAGTCGTATTTTCTGCAATTGAGTTTGGAGCAGTTTACTTTGAGTTTGTATCTATTGTTTGCCAGTGTGTTATTTTGGTTTGAAGCTGGTTGTTTACAGGTAGGACATCGTAGACAATTTTGAGTACTATGCTTAGGTCAAACCGCAGGCGGTGCAGTTCCAGATTGTCCAAGCCCAAAATTTTGAGCTTGGTGGCATAAGGGATTCTGTTGTGAGCAGAGGAGTGGAGGACTCTTCTCGTGAAATACCTCTGGACTCTCTCGCTGGTATTAATGTCCAATTTACAGTGTGGATTCCAGGCAGATGAGCTGTACTCGAGAATTGGTCTGGCAAAGGTTTTGTATGCTCTGGTTAGCAGTACAACGTTACCGGAGAAGAAGCTCCACAAAATTAGGTTAACAACTTTTAATGCCCGTTTGGCAATTCTGTTACAGTCAGCTCTGGGGCTTAGATCGTTTGAGACAAGTACTCCTAGGTCTTTGACTGAGTGATGGTTGTCTATGAGGTTGTATCTGCCCAGATTATATTTGGTGTTCTGATTGTTGTTGCCAATGTGTAGGACAGAGTGTTTGTTGGTTGAGATTTGGAGTTGCCAATTGTTTGACCATTCTGACACATAGTCAAGGTTGCTTTGTAGGACAGAAGTATTGTCGGTGGTGACAATACTTTAGCAACCATTTGAAGTTGCAACCCCACTGAAAAAAGCAACCTACAACTGGACAACTATCGTCCAGTCTCCAACCTCCCCTTTCTGGGGAAGGTTGTTGAGAAGGTGGTGGCCTTACAGCTTCAGCGTACCTTGGAGGAAGCTAACTACCTTGACCCCTTCCAGTCTGGCTTCAGGCCCGGTTACAGCACTGAAACCGCTTTGGTCGCATTGACCGATGATCTCTGGAGAGCCAGAGATGGAGGCTATGCGTCCATCCTGGTTCTCCTTGACCTCTCAGCGGCTTTCGATACCATCGACCATGGTATCCTTCTGCGACGACTGCGGGAGGTGGGGGTGGGCGGCACTGTTTTACAGTGGTTCTCCTCCTACCTCTTGGACAGGTCGCAGTCGGTGTTGGTGGGGAGGGAGAGATCGTCCCCGAGGCCCCTAACCTATGGGGTGCCGCAGGGTTCGGTTCTGTCCCCCCTGCTATTTAACATATACATGAAACCGCTGGGCGAGATCATTCGAAGGCACGGGATAAAATACCACCAGTATGCGGACGATACTCAGTTGTATCTGTCCGCCCCGTGCCAACTCAATGAAGCGGTGGACGTGATGAACCGGGGCCTTGAGGCTGTTAAAGACTGGATGAGAGCTAACAAACTGGTACTCAACCCGGAAAAGACCGAGTGGCTGTTGTGTTTTCCTCCCAAAAATTTGGCTAACGTTCCATCAATCAGGCTGGGGGGGCAAAACTTATCCCCCTCAGATAGGGTCCGCAACTTGGGAGTCCTCCTGGATCCACAGCTGAGTTTTGACCACCACTTGTCGGCTGTGACCAGGGGGGCATTTGCCCAGGTTCGCCTGGTGCGCCAGTTGCGGCCCTACCTGAACCGGGAGGCTCTCACAACAGTCACTCGAGCCCTTGTGATCTCTAGGCTGGAATACTGCAATGTGCTCTACATGGGGCTGCCCTTGAAGAGCACCCGGAGACTTCAGCTAGTCCAGAATGCAGCCGCGCGAGTGATCATGGGTGCACCACGGTTCGCCCATATAACACCAATCCTCCGTGAGCTGCGCTGGCTACCTGTTGATCGTCGGGTGCACTTCAAGGTCTTACTTACCACCTATAAAGCGCTCCATGGTAGTGGATCTGACTATTTGAGAGACCGCCTCCTGCCAATCACCTCCCTGCGTCCGATCAGATCGCACAGAGTAGGCCTCCTCCGAATCCCATCCGCCAGTCAGTGCCGACTGGCGACTACGCGGAGGAGAGCCTTCTCAGTTGCTGCTCCGACATTATGGAACAACCTCCCCGTGGAGATCCGTACCCTCACCACAGTCCAGGCCTTCCGCACAGCCCTCAAGAACTGGCTATCCCGTCAGGCCTGGGGATAGGATTACTCTCACCCCGCCCGAATGTTGAGTGAATGTTGTGTTTTATGACCAATTTTCTTTTAATCACCATTCCTTTCTTTTAAGTTCTGTCTTGCACTCCCTCCCTTCACTGTTGTAAGCCGCCCTGAGTCCCCTCAGGGAAAAGGGCGGCATATAAATTTCCAATAAAATCAAAAAAAAAAAAAAAAAAAAAAATCAAACTGGTCCTCGTGCTTACAACTGTTCCTGAGTTCCCCTCCCCAAAGACATGATCAGAATTTGGATACTTGGCCACCAGAATTTGTTTATGACAGTTGCTGTGTTGTGGAGTCACATGATTCACCATGTTTAACCTTCCCAGCTAGCTTCTGATAAGTAAAGTCATTGGGAGAAGGCTGGTTTGCTTAACAACTTCATGACTCACTGAACAACTGCAGTGATTTGCTTAATCGTCCTCAATCACTGTGAACTAACGACACCATAATCCCTTGCAGGGTGGAGTCTGGGCAACTGAATGGAGCTAGCAGAGTGTTAACTGGCTGGATGCCCTTCCTGTCGCCAATGCAGAGTTTTTTTCAGGAGATATATTCTCATTTTGCCCAGAGAGAGAAATATCTGCTTCTACCTAGGATCGAACTCACAGCCTCCTGATTGTGAGGTGAGCACTCCATCTCTAGGCCACCGCTCCACTCTGATTTGCTTAATGACTGTTTAAGAAATAGATCATAAAAGTGGACGTGACTCACTTAACCACTTTACTTAGCAATGGGAATTCTGGCACCAATTGTTGTCATAAGACAAGGAGTTCCTGTATAGTATCATATGTCTACTAATCATTTTTTTTTAATGGGAAGATCATAGGAAACAAATTTCCTATGTGTTAGGCCTGCAGCCATCTTTTCTTTTGGATCTTTGGCCTGCCACACTTTCTATTATTCTACTATGCATTTTCTATGGTGGGAAAATGGGAGGGGGGATTGTATGGAGCTAGATGCTATGTAGCCATAACAATATTCTTTCTAGAAAGCCAAGGTCATCCTTTGTCTCTGCACCTCTCTACCTGACCGGAACTGGAGGGTGGAACCGCCAGCGTGGCAGTGGGAGATTGGGCCATGTGATGGACTTGTGGCTGTGGGGGCAAGATCTTGAACTTTCAACTAGGTGGGGAAAACCGGGAAGCTTTCAGATTCAGGTTTTCCAGCTGTGCCTCACTTCATAAATGAGAACTTTGAGCAATATTTTGCCTTGGACTCTGCTTTACTTTAGGATGCTATTTGGAACCCTGACACAATGGTTATTAACGAAATTCTTTACTGATCTACATGGATACGGCACTTAAACTCATAATGCCAGTTGTCATATAAATAGTTAATAATAAAATTTGTTCAACATTCTGTAAAAGCTTCGGAGTTGATTCTTCTATTAAATTTCAATCACATGGAACTTCAATAGCATTACTAACAACATAACCAAATTATTGAGTTGGAAAAACTCCCAAGAAAGGGTCTGAAATTACCTCACTTGGTTACCTTAAAAACAGAGATTCTGCAGTGGATTTAAAGCATTAAATATGATTTCCTGCAAAGTGAATTGATCCAAGTAATAACACTGTGAAAGACCTAATTTACCATCCTCAAAAAAATGAATTTACCTGCTATTTTTAAACGGACATTATCTCATAATGTAATACTTCCATTCCTAAAAGCATCAAAATTATATCTTCAACTCTGTTTTTCCTACACTTACTTATCTTGCAGGATTAAGAGCAGGTACACATATAGATGCTACACAAACTGGGAATCTAATCCTTGCCAGTTTTTTTTTTTTTTAACTGAGCTTAAGTAAAAGTAGAGTTCTAGGAGAAACTTAATTTTGCAATTCCTTACTTCAGCCGGTGCGTAAAGGTAGAATAAATATCCAATTATAAATCCGAAAGTGTGGAAAGTCAGCTTCACCTTTCCCAAACGTTAACTGTAATTTTTGCAAGGCAAAAAAAAAAAAAAAGAAAAAACATCACAAGGTATCCTTGCCAGGAAAAAAAATATGTATTTAATGACCTGTAAATCAGTTTAAAATAATGTGATGATATAAACACAAGAAGACCTCTGGAAACACAAAATAACCTTGGAGTTAAATTCATCTTCATCACATTTATCATATCTCAAATACTCCATGGAATTCCAGACCATCTGTCTGTATCTGCCTTCATTTGAATCAAAACATTGGATATATTTTCAACTGAAACCAAAAGTTTCCTACAAACTTTTCTGCCAAAATAAACAGAGGACTTGGAAGGCGAACTTAAAACTCTAAACCATATTTAAGTAATCGTCCACTAGAACTCCAAGATAAATGAATAGTCAAGGAATGACCATACCTCTATTTTTGTCAGATGATTGAGTTGTATAACAAAGAGTTTGTAAAGTCCAATTTGAAAATCAGGAGGGCAATCAGGTGGCACATCTGAAATATGCAGGTAATCCTTGATTTAGGACCATAATTCTGGGGTCATTTACAGTCATGAGTTGAGTACTATCTAACTTTCGCCAAGAAGAAAACAGGCTATAAAATTAACCACGATGGTGGTGTGCAAACTCATCTCATTCAGATTACTTTATCATTCAAAGCACAGTACCAAGAACCTGGAAAATAAGTCCATTCAGCTAGCAGGTTGTGTTGAATAACTGCAACCAGAAAAGTTGTGTCATACTTCCTATTTTGCTACAGTACTCTGCTTTCTTCCTGCAGGGTAAAATAATGCTGTAGCTTCCATTAGTTTAAGTAATTATTCGGCTGCCCACCCCTCTCCCCACTTGCTTATTATTCTAGTTCAACGTCATCTATGAGTAGCTATTGAAATTTATTGGCTGACATTTTGAGATTTGAAAAAAGGGAAATGTAGGCACTTGAAGTTTTTGTAACCCCTGACTCTTAATACAAAGAAGTGTGTGTGTGTGTGTGTGTGTGTGTGTGTGTGTGTGTGTCTGTGTCTGTGTCTGTGTCTGTGTCTGTGTCTGTGCGTGTGTTTGTGTGTGCGAAAGCAGTAGATGTGAGCCAGTAGTGGGATTCAGCCAGTTCGCACCACTTCGGGAGAACCGCTTGTTAACTTTCTGAGCAGCTTGGTGAACTGGTTGTTGGAAGAAATCATTAGGGCAGAGAACCGGTTGTTAAATTATTTGAATCCCGCCACTGGTGTGAGCTTAAATGGACTCCAGAGGATGGTAGAGGATAGGAAGGCCTGGAGGACTGTTGTCCATAAGATCGCGATGGGTCGGACACGACTTTGCAGCTAACAACAACATCATATTGGGTTTTTTTTAAGTTTTTGTAAGCCACCTAAGTCAACAGCCCCCAATATGTTCAACCTGGTGGCCTGGCCTAGTGTGTGTTGGGGCGTGTGAGTGTCAAGCATTCACGCATGTTCACAGCTCAGTTTGTGTGAGCTGTTGCACATGAACCTCCACTCACATGAATGGAGCTTTGGGTGCGAACAGAGGACACTTGAGCAGAGAGTGCTTCACTCGTGTCAGCGGAGGACTCTCGCGCATGAAGCTCCATTCACACAAATGGAGCTTCGCACGCCAGGGCGAGTGCTCTCCACTTGCACGAGTGGAATGTTGCATGCACAAGCTTCTTCATCTCTCCTGCAGCCTGGTTTCAAACAGGCTGCAGCCTGGGGGTTGGAGACCCCAGCTCTAAAGTCATTCATCAGTGGAACTATTTGCCCCCAGAGGTTGTGTGTCAGGGTTCCAAGTAATAGCAAGCAAAACTCCGAGGCAGGTGGATTTTTCAAAGAATAGTTTTATCGGATATATGGCACAGATCTGGTGAAAACCGAATCTGAAGGTTCTCACAGTTTTCACCTAATTAAAAGTTTTCCCTCAACCCCAAACAATCGGTCACATGGTCCAATCAAGGCACTGTCTGGTTACCTGGTGACCTCCTTCCTCTGCCCAGGTGTGAGAGCATCCTTGGTTCCTAAGAGAAAGTATTTTATTTTGGCTATACAACCCCAGCTACCTCTAATCCCGCCATCCCTATCCTTCAGGTGACTGAAGCTCTAAGATGACTTCAGCCAGGTCACCTTCAGGGTTGACATTGTGGATGGTCCAACTCTGGAGGTTTTTAAGAAGAGATTAAAGAACAATTTTGCATATGCTTGAGCAGGGGGTTGGACTAGAAGACCTCGAAGGTCCCTTCCAAAGTTGCTATTGTGTATCCTGTTATTCGGAGTGGGTGGCCATATACATTTGTTTGAAATAAAATCTCTCTATATAAAAGCCAAATACTATTTACTCATCATGGAATCTCCAGAACCGTAAAGCCTGCAAACTTGAAATTTGGCACGTATGCTCCTCTTGGCTTCTAGGTGTTCGCAAAGAAAGGATTTTTTGAAATGAACATCAGATCATTAGTATTTCTTAAACAGTAATTAACACGCTCTGATGCTAAGGAGTTCTACTCCCTCTCCCCATCTGAAAAGAACTCTGTTCCAACTGCCAATTGTCTTTCCATTATCTCAGTTCAAACTGGCAGACATTCCACTCCTTCACTCAGGAGCAGTACGAGGCTCCTTACTAAACGTCGTTACCTCACCAAAATGTCTACGTCTTCCACCTGTGCAACTGCTTCCAGACTCAAGGCAGCAGGAACGATATACTCTTATGTGTTTCAATCCCCGACCACCAATGGCTTGTGAACCAAATTTCTCCTGCATAGCCCGATCACATAGTTTCGTTGTGAAGCACGGGTATCCAGCTAGTAAATGATAACTGTTTCAAACAGGAGGAGTCAATATAGGCTTAATGAACCCCGCCAACTCAAAATCCCCGTTCCTACCAATTTCATGCCAAGCATATCCGTCGCTTTCAAACACAGCAGCGGAGGGAGGGATCATGAAAAGCAAAGGAACTAATTTACACATTGATTCATCTCCAGGATTCTTAATTTCTTCACCTCTCCCTGCAGTAATGCACCTATAGACGTCGGCAGATGTTATCTCCAGCAATATTTTGTGCGGAGGGGAAAGCCAAAGACGGCGGAGTTTAAATGAGAAAAGGGAGAAGGGGGCTGAAATGAAACCCAGATAAAAAGAAGGCAACAGTTTTCTTCCTTTATTCATACACAAACACACACACACACACACACACACACACATGTTTGTGTGTGTGTGTTTGTTTGTGTTTGTGTGTGTGTGTGTTGCATTTGTGCTAATAAGTAAATAAAGGGAGACTAGTATAGATCTATTTCAAGCTATTTAGCTCTCATCAGCTAGCTTGAAATAGATCTATACTAGTCTCCCTTTATTTATTTATCAGCACAAATGCAACACAAATGCAACAAAGGTAACAGTAAAAATTATGGCTTTCTGTCGTGGTGGTCTCTTGTGATGAGCCGATAGACAGAGAAAGAAAGCAGTATGCTTCCTCCCATATTTGGGCATACCAGGGGTTGTGACACACTACATACATACATACATACATACATACATACATACATACATACACACACACACACACACACACACACACACACACACACACACACACAGACACACATATATATGCAAAAAAAAACCCAAACCCACCCTTTGTTTACATAATAAAAAAAGAACAGAAGGAAAGGAAATTACACCCCTGAAAGGCAGTTGAAATTAAGTGTGTAATTTATCTTTGCAAAAGTTTTTTTTTTGGGGGGGGGGAGGTATTTCACTTTAAAAGGAACAGCAGCTCAACTGTGTGTTCCGTGTTATTAATATTTATACCTCATCACAGAATGTTGACAGATTAATTATGCAACATGGTATGAAAATCAGCAGGCAGCGTGGGAGGCTGGTGGCAAAGTTCATGTATTAATAACTCAGCGGGGCGGCTTGTATGCTCCTAGGATGCTACCGTGCTATCAGATACTCTGTTGCCTTGTTTACCCAAGACGCCTTCAGCCGGTTTATCTCGACCTCCCTGCCTCATTATTGGGAGAGATAAAATGCCCCGGAGGCAGGGGAGAAGAGAATAGGAAAGTGCTTTGTTTCTTATTTACTTAAAATCCTGCCCTGCAAAAAATGATGTTAATATGAACTAATGTTGTTTAAAAAAAAAAAAGCTCAGTGCTTCTGAATGCAAAAAAAAAAAGGAGAAAAAAAGGAAAGCAGTATGCTAAACGAAAAGGACCATCCGTGCCCTTAAAAATTATATCTCTTTTTTTTTGTTGTTCTTGATATTTGTTGTTGAGCTGTTGTACTTGGCCCTGTGTTTGTTAGTGTGACGGGGCTACTGGGGTGAGGAACGTATTTGGAAACTGCACGTTATGGGGATTTGGAGAACTTGCATGGATTGGAGAGCCGGTTTGGTCTAGCGGTTAAGGCAGCAGGCTAGAAACGGAAAAAATGGTGAGTTCTAGTCCCACCCTAGGCACAAAAGCTAGCTGAGTGACTTTGGGACTTTACTAGGAGACTGTGAGTTCTGGTCCCACCCTAGGCAGGAAAGCCAGCTGGGTGACCTTGGACCAATCACCAGGAGACTGTGAGTTCTAGTCCCACCCTAGGCAGGAAAGCCAGCTGGGTGACCTTGGACCAATCACCAGGAGACTGTGAGTTCTAGTCCCACCCTAGGCAGGAAAGCACCATACTTTTACCATATTTTTATCCAAAATGCTTTAACCTTTTTAGAAGTCCACCATATATGATAGTATGTAGCATCAGCACAATCACATCTCCAGCATTTAAGTTGTAAATTTGGATACATAGAGGCCAGTTTTTTTAGGATCTAAATGCCATCTATAAAACATCTCATAAAAGCAAGACCAATAGTCTTGCTGCCGTTCCCCACTTTGATTGCTATGCTTTTTATTTTCTTTTTGACTTGTTTCCCATATTCCTCTCTGAGGTCTTTATCTCTTCCTACATCTGCTTCTTGGCTGTTCAATCCGAGTATTTTTTTTCCACCTCTACCCTCCTCCACTGCCTAGTTTTCAGGATTTCTGCCCATACCCCTATCTCCCTCAAAAGGAAGACTTTTGAGTTATGCAACTCTAGAGGGTAAAGAACAGGCTAATAGAAGAAAATGCTCCATCTTTTCTTTTCAGAAGCAAGTAGGAGTTTGCCAAAGGAATAACATTAAATGTTGTCCTCGCATGCTTATTTCTGACTTTCAAATTTCATCGGAAGTCTGTCTTATTCCCCCCCCCCCCCTGCATGTAGTCATTATTGTGCTTCTAGTGTGTTTCTTTCTGAATAGTTGGAGGTTTGATTTTGAAATGGAAGGATCAAAAGTATTCTGGACAGCAGCAAGGGGTCTTTGAAAGGAAATTAGAGAAATTAATGGAAAATAAGGCTGTCAGTCGCCACACTCTGGAAGTTTATTCGCTGTCTGCGAAATCAAAGGCAGCCTGTATTTTAATGCCATTTACGTGCAGCAAAAGAGGCGCCATTAAGTTCATAATTTGCTTGTGAGCTTCCAAAAAGCATCTGGGGGTGAATATGAGGGAGTTGGGTGGGTAGTTAAGAAGTTTGATATATAAATAATAAATAAAATACAGCTAGCCTGCAAAAATCTGGATGGCTAATAAATAGCCAGCAAAATTCATCACTAACAAGGAACTGGGAGACAGAAGTAAATGGGCCTTTGGCCCAGTCTAGCACAATTTGTATATAATAAT
The DNA here is from genome assembly GCF_051295495.1 of Thamnophis sirtalis. Classification (NCBI taxonomy): domain Eukaryota; kingdom Metazoa; phylum Chordata; class Lepidosauria; order Squamata; family Natricidae; genus Thamnophis; species Thamnophis sirtalis. The sequence continues at coordinate 92,824,085 of NW_028261382.1, read as the reverse complement.
CTTATACCTAAGAAACAAAGAGAGAAGCCACCCCAGAACTAAGAAGAAATCTCCTGACAGCAATAATAATTAGCCAGTGGAACAACTTGCCTCCAGAAGTTGTGAATTTTCCAACACTGGAAGATTTTAAGAAGTTGTCCCATTGAGAGTTGGCAATGGGAAGTTGGCCACAGCAAGTTGGCTGCAGCAGTTCATCGACAAAAGCGCGCCGATGAAACCGCGGCGAGAAAACCACGAGTTCTAAATCACGCCAGTGAATGAGCGCAGAAGCACGCTGACAACAGCGCGCTGACAAAAGCGCGCCTTCAACAAACAAGTAATAACCGCAAGTTCTAAACCTAATCCTAAACCTAATCCTAAACCTAACCCTTACCTTAACTGAAATCACGCTTTTGTGGGCATGGTTTTGTCAGCGCATTATTGTGGGTTTGTGTATGATGTCACAGTTTTCTCGCCGCGGTTTTGTGGGCGCGGTTTTGTCATGCGCGCATTTGTCGGGCCACGGGCCATAGCACCTTGGCAGTGGCAAGTTGTCCCATTCCACCCCAAACCTTTGTGGCCCAGTTGGGGAGGGGGAGAGAGGGGATGGTTCTGCATGGGTGGTTGGGAAGCATGAATGCATGTGTGCAGCTCCATTCGCACGAGCAGTCGGCTCGCCAAATGGAAAACGCACGCACATGCTCACCAGCTGCTCATAAAGGTGGGGATGCACACACACTCATGTGCTCGCCTGCCATTTCCTTGCCCCAGTTCCAAGTGGCTGAAGTCCCAGTACTGGGCCATAGCCAGAGGTGGGATTCAGCTGGTTCAGACTGGTTCAGGTGAAGTAGTAGCAGCGACGATTGCGAAAAATGCAATCCCTGAACTGGTTGTTAAACTGGCAGGATGCTACCACTGGCCGTGGCTCAAGAGACTGGGGATGTGTTGTGGCCCAGCAGGTGCCGTTGGAGCTGCCACCAGACTCCGACAGTGAAGGGCCCTATGAGTCGGCTCTGGAGGATGTGGAGGAGCCTGGACAGGGTTCCGACTCCAAGCAGGGTGCAGAGAGGCTAGTTGGCCACCGGGAGGCACCTGAGCCTTGGACCAGTGGGGAGGAGACAAGGGAGAGTGAGCCGGAGGCCAGTAGTGAGTTGTTCCTGGATGCACGCCATCGAAGAGCTACTAGGCGTCAGGAATAATTACGCAATTACAGGAGGTAATTGCGCTCAGGTGGTGGTCATTAGGCTCCTCTCCAGACTATAAAAAGCTACTTGTGCACACGCCCCTCTTTGCAGAAGTCAACACAGAATCAAATGTCGGAGAACTTGGTGTGAGCTTGGCAGGCTGGATTGCTGCCAAACCTTATCTGTGTTCATTGCTGCCCAAGCTTGTCTGTGCTGGGTTGCTGCCAAGGACCTGTTTGTCTGTTAATTAAATGCCGTAATTTATCTCTGGCTCGGAGTGTTCTTTGGTGTGGAACGAGGGGGGTCAGAACAGGACCCCTGATATGTATATAAATGGGTATAGCTGCCTTAAGTCTACCTCCGGATTTCCACTTCTGCCTTTTTCTTGCCTTTCTTTTCCTTTGCCACCTGTAACTGTCTTGTGTTTTTCATGGATTTTACGAAGTCGCACCATGACGGTTTTCTTTATTTCCCCAAACATCAGTTGGAATGAATGCCAGTTCAACAATAACAAATGAATAGCATTTTTTGTTTTTCCACACCGCGGCCATGCCAAATTTCAGAGCAAAGAATATTGCATTCGCGGTTCCAATCAACCATTGAAAATTGAGAATAATGCCCCCTGGCAAACAGTAGTGCACAACTTGGTAACACAACATGGTTGAGAAACAAATCAAAAACATTAATTTTTTTCCCCCTCCCACCGTACAATAAGTGTGGAGGTGTTGATTATTGTCAAATAGTAAATTCATGGATGCATTATTTATCTCCAACCAATTGTTGGATGAGCTTCAGCCTTCAGCCCATTTCCTACGATTGCCCGAAAGGACTAAATCAGAGAAGTAAAAGAGTTCGTTCATTGTTAAGGCATCACTTCATTTCAGCTGATGCTACACTTTATATTCCTGCGGTGGAACTAAGGAAGGCAAAGAACCGTGTTAGAGCTGAATGCCATCAAGTGGTTCTATTGTGGCCTCTCCAGCAGCCAAATCAGAGGAGGAGGAGGAGGCATGGGAGTCAGGGTCAGCATCAAGGCAACCTGAGAGCTCCCAGGGGAAAGAGGGAGCTGAGGTGGCGCAGTGGTTAAAATGCAGCACTGCAGTTCAGCAGTTTGGCTGTTCAAATCCCACCAGGCTCAGGGTTGACTCAGCCTTCCATCCTTCCGAGGTGGGTAAAATGAGGACCCAGATTGTTGTTGGGGGCAATATGCTGACTCTGTAAACCGCTTAGAGAGGGCTGAAAGCCCTATGAAGCGGTATATAAGCCTAACTATTGAATTGAAGGAATGGAGCTGGCAGAGAGAGAGAGAGAGAGAGAGAGAGAGAGAGACAGACAGACAGACAGACAGACAGACAGACAGAGAGACAGAGAGACAGACAGATGTAGAGAGAATTAGAGAGGAGAGAGAAAGAGAGAAAGAAAGAGGGAGAGAAAGAGAGAGACAGGAGCAGAGACAAAGAGAGAGACAGAGCGAGAGAAAGAGTGAGAGTGAGAGTGAGAGAGAGAGAGTGAGAGTGAGAGAGAGAGGGGGGGGAGGGAGAGAGAGAGAGAGAGCCTGGGCTGTCTGTCAGCCCTCAGACGGAGAGTCAACAGCCCCCAGGTCTGGAGGTGGCTGATGAGGAAGAGGAGGAACAGTTGGGTGTGGTGCCTGTCACACGGATGTGCAGAAGGCAGAGGAGAGGAGAGCAGTGGAAATCTATCGGCTGGTCCTTGGGACACAAGAGCCACTGCTGCTAGCAGAGTCCCACCCTAGTTCTTGGGATAAAAGGCAGGGGGCAGAGATGAATAGATTTCACCAAGAGAGTTTTTTCCAATCTCCAACTCAAGAGTCTCGTGACCCTTCTAGCTCTGGCTGGACTCACGTGGCTGATGGAGCATTGAAAAGACACTAGAGACTCGATGTAACTCACTTTTTCTTTTTGCCTATTTGCTCTGATTCTTCAAGCATCTTTCTCAGGCTATTGAGAGAGCTCCACATTTTTCTGCCTAAGGAGTTTTTGGGAATCTTAAAATATGGGGATTTTTCTCCAGCCAGAGCATGAAATAACTCATGGAAAGGCAGATTACAGGAAAAAACTAATGGGGCCCCGGCTTTGTCAGTTTCACACCATGGGCCTCTAAAACAGGGATCTCCAACCTTGGTGACTTGAAGATCTGTGGATTTCAACTCCCAGAATTCCCCAGCCAGCGTGGCTCGCTGAGGAATTCTGGGAGTTGACGTCCATAATTCTGGGAGTTGAAGTCCACAATTGACCAGTGCAATGGCTTGCCTTCAGGCAAAAGTTGTGGGTGCCCCATCATAGGAAGCTTTGAAGAAGAGATTAGACAGCCACTTGTCTGAAATGGAATAGGGTCGTCTGCTCGAGCAGGGGGTTGGACTAGAAGACCTCCAACGTCCCTTCCAAATCTGTTATTGTGTTAAGTCTTCAAGTTGCCAAGGTTGGAGACCCATGCTCCAAAGCACTTTGCCAACCAACTTTACCGTGACTATAACGTCATCCCAATTCTGAGGTCTTTGTTTGGAGACTGGCTCTTCGTTTGTTGTTGTTGTTGTTGTTGTTTTAAAAAATCACATATGTTCCAGGAACCATTTATAAATTTCTTACATTTGTGTGTGGGTCAGGGACACAGGAGAATTTAATCCCCATGTTAACAACTCTTCCACCTCCTTTTTTTTAGTCACCTTTGCTTTCCCTCTAAATCAGGGGGTGTCCAACCTTGCAGTGGTGGGATTCAGCCGGTTCGCACCTATTCGGGAGAACCGGTTGGAAACTTTCTAAGCAGCTCGGAGAACCGGTTGTTGGAAGAAATCTCCTTTTGTTTTTTCACTTTGCAGGGATAATCCTGTAAGGAAGGCAGGAAGGAAACATTCTGGTGTTGTTTCTAGCCTAATCTTTATTGCCCTGCTTACAGAAACTGCCTCTCTAGTTAACCCTTATTATATTGTAACAGCTAAGATGAAGTGCCCATCAACGTGAATGATGTGGAGTTGGCCATGCCCACCCAGTCACATGACCACCAAGCCCCACCTACCATGCTGGTCATTAGGGCAGAGAACCGGTTGTTAAATTATTTGAAACCCACCACTGCAACCTTGGCACCTTTAAGACCAGTGGACTTCAACTCCCAGAATTCCCCAGCCCACCAACTGGCTAGGGAATTCTGGGAGTTGATGTCTGCAAGTCTTAAAGTTGCCAAGGTTGGACAGCCATGCTCAAAACGCTCATTGCTAGCTTACCAAAGCAGAAGCTAATTACAAAACCTGGAAAGAAAAGAAAAACATGATTGTGAAAATTTGTTTTGGTTTCTCTCTCCTCGACTGACTTCAGGAAGGGGTCTGCACATCTTTGGATAGCCAGCTTGGCAGGTCTACTCTCTAGCTGCCAGGCAGGAAGGAAGACCGTCCTTGCCAGCTCTGGTGGATACTCAGAGGCAATCAGAATCTCGGCTTGAGAGAAATCAGCCAAAGAGAAGAATGTTTTGGAGGTAGAAAGAGAAGCTAAACGCAAGGACTGGCAATTCAATTATCAGAGCCCCAGCTCCTTCTGAGCCGACAAAGCCGGTGTTACTGCCTGAGATGCAAAGACTGACACAGATACAGACAGGGGTGGGATTGAAAAAAATATTAGCAATTGGTTCTCTGCCCGGTTGCTGGGTGGGTGTGGCCATGGCGGGCGTGGCCTACTCAGTTTCCAGCACCACCAGGTGTTCTGACCCCCCCTCTTCGCTCGTTCACAAATGACAGTCAGACAGAACTTCAAAGGAAATATCTTTATCAGTCCTGGCTCAAGCTTCTCCTTCTCCTTCTCCTTCTCTTTCTCCTTCTCCTTCTCCTTCTCCTTCTCCTTCTCCTTCTCCTTCTCCTTCTCCTTCTCCTTCTCCTCCTTCTTCTTCTTCTTCTTCTTCTTCTTCTTCTTCTTCTTCTTCTGTTTCTTCTTCTTCTGTTTCTTCTGTTTCTGTTTCTTCTGTTTCTTCTTCTTCTTCTCCTTCTTCTTCCTCCTCCTCCTCCTCCTCCTCCTCCTCCTCCTCCTCCTCCTTCTTCTTCTTCTTCTGTTTCTCCTCCTCCTCCTCCTCCTCCTCCTCCTCCTCCTCCTCCTCCTCCTCCTCCTCCTCCTCCTCCTCCTCCTCCTCCTCCTCCTCCTCCTCCTCCTTCTTCTCCGAGACTTCTGCTACTGTGGTTGGGCATGGACATTTTAATCTGGCTGGTTGTTTTTTTTTTTGTTTTGTTTTTTTTCTTCCCTGCTCCAAATGGAGCATCAACCTTTGCAAATCAGTTCCCTGTCTCACTATTATCTCTCCTTCCTTCGGCTGTCAGTCTAGTGGGTGACAGCTCTCCGCTGATGCCTCGTCGCTCTCCACCATAGCTATTTCTGTAAATGAGATCAGCACATCGGCTTTTGTTATTTGTCAGCAATTTTTTCTCCGATCCTCGTTTTGCGTGTTGGATGGCTTCTGATTGAAGACTAGGAATTTATGAGTTCTGCTTAACAATTGAGCTGGTGCTTTTTTTTTTTTTTTAGAAGGAACAATTATTGCTCTGAGTTCTGCCTTTGGAGAAAGGATAACAGAATAACAGAACTCTGAATAATGATGATAGGAAGTTTTCTGTTCTCTGTTTATTTATTTGTTGGTCTTTGTAACAGAATAAGAAAATAACAGAGTTGGAAGAGATCTTGGAGGTCTCCTTGTCCAACCCACTGCTCAAGCAGGAAACCCAAGACCATTTCCGGCAAATACTTGTCCAATTTCTTCTTTAAAATCTCCAGTGTTGGAGCATTCCACAATTGCTGTTCCATTGATTAATTGTTCTCACTGTCGGGAAATTTTTCTTTAGTTCTAGGTTGATTCTCTCCTTGATTAGTTTCCATCTGTTGTTTCTTGTCCTGCTTTCAGATGCTCTGGTGCAGGGGTCAGCAACCCGCGGCTCTGGAGCCGCATGTGGCTCTTTCATCCCTCTGCTGTGGCTCCCTGTTGCTCAAAATATGTGTCATAACCACCAATGGGCGACACGAAAGAAAACAGAATGTTTAATTCAACTACAGATGCTAGTTTTGTGGCCACTCAGGAAATAGTCAGGCACTGGAAGGGTTTTGTGGCTCCTATTAATTTCTCTTCTGTGGGAAAGGGGTCCAAAGGGGTTTTTGAGTGTTTAAGGTTGCCAACTGCTGCTCTGGAGAATAGGTTGACCCCATCTTCTTTGTGACAGCCCCTTAGATATTGGAGCACTGCAATCATATCACCCCTAGTTCTTCTTTTCATTGGACTAGACTTACTCAATTGAAAAAAAAACACCTTTATTTTCCAAATTATCTTTACCGTACAGCTTTTAGAAAGACCAGGAAGTGTATTGTTGAAAGTTGCAAGCTCACCCTGCTGATTGTCCTGATTTCAACCTGTGCTGAAAAATTCATTGCTTCTTAATTTTATATGAATTTCCCAGAAGAATTTCCCTTCTGAATTTATAAGAAAAACACATGCATGAAAATATGTTTTTCTTTTCATAAACTTGGTATCTCCCATGCCAGGTCTTTTTTTTGATGAATATTATGTCAACTGTCTCCTTTCAGATAAGGAAATTTCTATCTCCTATAATGTTGCCAGGTTTTGTATAGCAACAGTTAACATCTGCAAACAACTGATATTGGATTGATAAAAAGCTTATTTTACATAGTTTTTATTACTTTATGAGATAACTTTTAATCTGCTGGCGTTCATTTTATTCCAAGGGGATTGTTGCATACAATCTATCGTCACAATAAATTTATATCTGTTTGTTTATATTGGGTAATTTTTAATGTTCCTCGCACAGTTTTTTCTTCCCTCTCTCTGTCAAAAAAAAGTTAGTTGCCTTATGGTAACATCTGTCTGGACAAATTACAGACAGCTAAAAATAAATAGTCATAAATAAATATAGAACATCTACTGTCAACAGCACTGTGGTGGTTTTTAATATGGTGAAATTTGTGGTAGATTTTAAATATATGCTTTGATTGTATTTGGAAAATCTACCTGGGAAGGATTGGTCTGCAGGTTATGGTTAAAAAAAGCCAAAGTTTGTTGTTGATGAAATAACCAAAGCTTTTTTTTTTATGTATCACAACAAACTTTGGTCACCCCATTGTGGTTGCCATCTTGATTTTTTTTAAAAAAAAACACAGATTTCAGGCAGTATGTAATGGAAACAAAGAAATATTGGTTTGGAGTTTTTTTCTTTTCTTTACAGGTAAACCTTGCTTAGTGGCACCATTAGCTCCGTTGCTAAACAAAGTATTGTGTGACCATGATGGGCTTATGACCTCGCTTTCCCTTTTGTTGTTAAGCAGATCACTGTGGTCATCCCTCCTCTCTGTGTAGATGCATAATCTGTAGTTATGGGTAATTATGGCCAGACCAGTCATGGATAGCTGTAGTGTATTACATCACCATTCGGGTAATACTCAGAAGTATATGATTCTGTTCTGTTTTGTTCTGTTTTGTTCCGTTCCATTCCCTACTCTATTCCACTCCACTCCACTCCACTCCACTCCACTCCACTCCACTCCACTCCACTCCATTCCATTCCATTCCATTCTATTCTATTCTATTCTATTCCATTCTATTCTTTCCTAATTTCATTCTTTCTTAATTTCATTGTATTGTATTGCATTGTATTGTGTTGTATGTATTGTATTGTATTCTAGTCTGTTCTGTTCTATTCTATTCTATTCTATTCTTTTTCTATATTCTATTCTACTCTACTCTGCATTCTATTCTATTCTCAATAAAGAGTCTTATTCTACTCTACTCTGCATTCTATTCTATTCTATTCTATTCTCAATAAAGAGTCTTATTCTACTCTACTCTGCATTCTATTCTATTCTATTCTATTCTCAATAAAGAGTCTTATTCTACTCTACTCTGCATTCTATTCTATTCTATTCTATTCTATTCTCAATAAAGAGTCTTATTCTACTCTACTCTACTCTGCATTCTATTCTATTCTATTCTCAATAAAGAGTCTTATTCTACTCTACTCTGCATTCTATTCTATTCTCAATAAAGATTCTTATTCTACTCTACTCTACTCTGCATTCTATTCTATTCTATTCTATTCTATTCTATTCTATTCTCAATAAAGATTCTTATTCTACTCTACTCTACTCTGCATTCTATTATATTCTGTGTTCTGTTCTGTTCAATTCTATTCCATTCCATTCTTACTTTATTTTTAAAAATTTAATTTAATTTATTTTTATTTTATTTTTATTAGAAAGTCTGTGGGGCTTGTGTAAACCCATGGTGCTTTGAAGGAAAAAAACAACTCCTCCTTCTGCTCCTGTTAAGGAGAGCTGGCCAACAGCAAAGGAAGTCTCTGCAGATTGTGGCCAAACCTCACACTACAGTCTTAGCTCCGTGTTAGTAGCATCTTCCTTTCTGAGGATTCCACCTTTTGAAAGCTGACTTCACTTCTTCCAAGCTTGGCATCTGAGCATCTGAGCTTTGCCATCTCCCTGCTCTGTGTTAAAAGTTCCCCCACTGTGGAAAGCTTAGGTGAGCTGGCAGGTAGCAGATGGAGCTGTCTCCTGCGGATTCCATGCCTCAGTGCCTAACCGGCTTCCCTTCAGAGGCGGATGGCTCCAAAGCAGATCTGGGTGTTTCAGCAAAGCATTTGCTGGCTGGTCTTTAAGGAATTGCAACAGGGAGTGTTTGCCAATGGCAAGGTTGAAGAGGGAGGGAGGGAGAGAGAGAGAGAAGGAGAGGGATGGAGGGAGAGGGAGATGATAGATAGATAGATAGATAGATAGATAGATAGATAGATAGATAGATAGACAGACAGACAGACAGATGGACAGACAGATGGACAGAGAGAGAGAGCGGGGGGAGAGAGAGAGCTGATAGAGAGATAGAGATAGGCAGGCAGGCAGGTGATAGATAGACATAGAGATAATATAAATAGATATGATATATGATATAGATGATAGAAACAGACGATAGATAGACAGACAGACAGACAGACAGACAGACAGACAGATGGTAGATAGCAGATAGACAGAGACGGACAGATAGATAGATAGATAGATAGATAGATAGATAGATAGATAGATAGATAGATAGATAGATAGATGATAGATAGATAGATAGATAGATAGATAGATAGGTTTAGGTTTAGGTTTATTGTTTATTGGGATTTATATGCCGCCCTTTTCCCTGAGGGGACTCAGGGCGGCTTACAACCACAGGGGAGGGGAAGTGCAAGGTCAAAACAAACACTTTGTGAACAAAAGAAAAATAATAAAACACAGCTTTCATTCAGCAATCAAACACTCGGGCGGGTAATTGGAAGCCTATCCCCAGGCCTGCTGGGAGAGCCAGATCTTGAGGGCTGCGCGGAAGGTCTGGGTCGTGGTGAGGGTGCGGATCTCCATGGGGAGCTCGTTCCATAGGGTCGGGGCAGCAACAGAAAAGGCTCTCCTCCGTGTGGTCGCCAGTCGACATTGACTGGCAGATGGAATTCGGAGGAGGCCCAGTCTGTGCGATCTGATTGGTCGATTTAGGGAGGTAATCGGTAGAAGGCGGTCTCTCAAGTACCTAGATCCACTACCATGGAGTGCTTTAAAGATGGTCATCATTATCCTGAAGCGCACCCGGAGACCAACAGGCAGCCAGTGCAGCTCGCGGAGGACAGGTGTAACGTGGGCGAACCGAGGTGCGCCCACTATCACTCGCGCGGCTGCACTTTGGACTAGCTGTAGTCGCCGGATGCACTTCAGGGGCAACCCCATGTAGAGCCCATTGCAGTATTCCAGTCTAGAGATCACAAGGGCTCGAGTGACTGTTGTGAGGGCCCCCCGATCTAGGTAGGGCCGCAACTGGCGGACCAGGCGAACCTGGGCAAATGCCCCCCTGGTCACAGCTGACAGCTGGTGGTCAAAAGTCAGCTGTGGATCCAGGAGGACTCCTAAGTTGCGGACCCTATCTGAGGGGTATAAAATTTGACCCCCCAGCCTAAGCGTTGGTGTATTAGCCAAATTATTGGGGGGGAAACACAACAGCCACTCGGTCTTATCCGGGTTGAGCACCAGTTTGTTAGCACTCATCCAGTCCTTAACGGCCTCCAGACCCCGGTTCATCACACAGATAGATAGATAGATAGATAGATAGATAGATCAACAGACAGGCAGACAGATATGATATAGATGATAGATAGACAAAGACAGACGGTACAGCAAGAAGACAGACAGCAGACAGTCAGAGACAAACAGACGCAGATGGACAGGTGGACAGAGATTAGATAGATAGATAGATAGATAGATAGATAGATAGATAGATAGATAGATAGATAGATAGATAGATAGATAGATATGATAGGGAGAGAGGGGGGGAGAGAGAGGGGGGAGGGAGAATCTGAAACACACAAACAAACAAACACACACACAAACAATCTTCCCTCAAGGTTCAAGTTGGATGCTGTTTCCAGATGGCGACCATCTGATACCATCTGATACTTTTCATGATTGAGGTCAAACATCTCTGAACAGTCTCCTTCCCGGTGCCAAGAATAACAAGCTGAGTAAAAGGAGATCCTGCTGGTAAAAAGTCAGGAGAAAGGCAGAAAGGTCAAAAGGGAGGCCATATGGCTTGTGGAGTTTAGCCCCAAGATGTTGGCAGGATTGATGGATCTCCTGAGCTTTCACTCCGAATTCCCCCCAACACCCCCCCCCCCCCAAACATGCTGATTTCTCAGCTGTCTTGTTTTCTGGCCAACCCTAGTTATTGTCACTTGACTTATTGTGAATTTTTAATTGGTGGCTCTATGAGGACATTTTATTCAGATATGGGTTTTGGTAGGATACATACACTTGGTTCCAGACCATGCTAAATGTCAGAGTTGGGATTTACACTAAAACTCTGGTTGAAAATCACTCTTTCCAACAGAATTCCAGTTATAGCACACTCAATATTTTTTCCAATTTCTATGCCCTGACATATTGACAGACCCGGAAGCCATCTTTTACCTTTTGGACTTCACATTTTCTACTGTGGGAAAATGGGAAGGGGGATTTTACAGAGTGTGGGTGATATGTAGCCATAATAACATTCTTTCTCAGAAACTCAAGGTCATCTGGCCCTGCAGCTGCAATGAGATGACTGGGAGGCATCTCCTGTTTTGGATGGTGCCTGATTGGATCACGTGATGGACATGTGGGTGCTGGGCAGGGGCTTGAACTTTCTTTTGGGTGGGGATAACCCGGGAACTTTCAGATTTGGGTTTTCCCAGATGGGCCAATATGACATCTCTAATCAAAGGGAACTTTGAAGGACTTCAAGCCTTCTTTCATTGGAGGGTGCTACTTGGAACCCTGTCATCCTTGCAAAGGAAAGTTAATTTCCTTCTGATCATATCTACTGGAGATTTTAAGAAGAGATTGGACGACTATTTGTCCAGAATGGTATTAAGCAGGAGGTTGTAGCAAGAGACCTCCAAGGTCCCTTCCAACCATATGATTTCATGTTCTACCCAGATCAATTTCACATGACAATTGTGTATTATTATTTTTTAATGATCAGATTTCAGAATTTTCCAGAAGGGTGTTCAAATTTGTTGCCATTGTAATCACCACCACCACCACCACCACCACCACCACCACCACCACCACCACCACCACCATCATCATCATCATCATCATCATCATCATCATCATCATCATCATCAAACAACCCCATAAACCCTTGTGGGGTGGAGTCTGGGCAGTTGAATGGAGCTAGCCAAGTGTGTAATGGCCAGATGCCTTTCCTGTCACCAATGCGGAGTTTTGTTAAGCAGATATATTCTCATTGTGCCGAGAGAGAAATGTCTGCTCCCACCATTGCAATCGTGGTCAAAATTTAATTGACTGCACTGAATCTCAGCTATTCTTAGATGTAGCTGGAATTATCTATTTTTCCCCTATAAATTTGTATCCTATGGTTTTTTTTTTCAACCTTTTCCCTTTTTTTTGTCTGGGACCATGTGTTTTAATAAATTTACATTTAAAGTTAATTTGAGTTCTTGTGAATCAGGACCATCTCATGAAAACCCCACAATTGTGTACTGCTTTTTTGATTTTGCCTCAAAATGCCTGCTAAATTGCAGTTTTTAACGTGATAAAAGGAATACAGTATAGAAGTAAATGGCATGTAAGTACTTGTAATAAGAAACAAATGGGAAATTGGGATGTTGACAGAGAATAATCATGCTTGCACTATATAATTTAATACAATTTGCATTTAAATCAAATCAAGTTTTTTTTCCCTCTTGACTCTGCCCAGATGGTGGGATATAGATCTTTTAACACAACGTCCAAAATGTTAAACAACTGGAAGGATAGTTCTAGGCTATAAAATACTTAAAGGAATTTTCAAAAGTTTTCAAGCAGCATTTAGAAATTATATAATTGATGAAATTATTCTAAATGTTATCCTTGTTATTTATTATTTGCATTATCTTGTCCATCATCTTCATATCTGTCCTACTACTCCTACTACCACTGAATATGAAGCATTTCTAAACTGATTTTGCTGCCCAAGGACAACAGAAATTAAGAGCTCACAAATTGATATAATATCAAATTCCTGGATTATCTTGGACCTTCCTTCCTTCTGGAAGGCTTCGAAAACACTGCTCATTGTCCAGTGTTTCATCAATTGCTCCATGAATTGTTCCCTATACTTTGAGAATTCATCTTGTTTCTAGACCAGGGATCTCCAACCTCGGCAACTTTATGACTTGTAAAGTTGGCTAAGAACGTCTGGGAGTTGAAATCCAGAAGTTGTAAAGTTGCTGAGATTGGAGACCTCAGTTCTAGACCATGCATGGTTCCTCAACCTTGGTAGCTATTGGAGATGAGTAGAGTTCAACTCCCAACTCTCGAGCTGGGGAACTCTGGGAGCTGAAGTCCACACATTTTCCAGCTGCCAAGTTGAGAAACCATGGTCTCAAAGATAGTGTAGGAAGTTGGCACCTACCCACCCTCGTAGAGGAATTAAATATTCTAGTAAATATTAGAAAGGCAGAATATTATATTTCCCTCTATGAGAGAAGGAGAAAAATGTTTTTAAAGGCAAAGCAGCTCCCGGTCCCCCATCCCCACTTTAGCTCCAGGGTGATGGGATTAAGACATGGCCCCCAGAACATGATAGGATTAGCCTCTACCCATCTCACCACATGGCACTCAGGAAGATTACATCAGCCAGCAAGGCTCAACCAAGCCTGGGAGACAGACAACCTACAAAGTTAGCTAAGAAACCCACCTCCCTGGGAGTCTGACCACCAATCAGAATACATTTCGTACATGGGAAGAGGAAGCTCCAAAGCAGGATCCAAGAAAAGGTATAAAACTCAGGCTCTCTCAGCATCTCTTCCCCTTTTTCTTCTTCAAGATATTCAAGGCATGTGGTCCCCCTTTTTCTCCCAGGACCTCAAACCATGTGGTCCTGTCCAGTAATGGGTTTCAAATTTTTTTAGAACCTCTTCTGTGGGTGTGGCCTGCTTTGTGGGAGTGGCTTGCCAGCCATGTGACTGGGTGGGTGTGGCCAACTTGTAAAATGTGATGAAACTCACTTAACAACGCTCTTGCTGAGCAACCAAAATGTTGGCTCAGAAACTCTGGCATTTGAAGCAAGCAAGTCTTAAAACTGTTAAGTTACGAGACCTTTGCACCCCTAACCCTTTAGAAAAAAAACCACAGGGTGTTCAAACTTGACAGCTTTAAGACTTGTGGACTTCAACTCCCAGGATTCCTCCTCTTGCTCTTCATCTTGATGATGTGCAGACGGGCGAGGGGAGGGAGCTGGAACCGGTTCTAAATGGCACTGTAGATTTGTGGAACCTCTTCTATAGAAGAGGTTAGAACTGTCAGGAACCCACCTCGGGTCCTGTCAATCATCAATAAATCTTCTTTCCAAGCAACTCCCATGAATCCAGTGTCTTTCCCCCCCCCTTGGAACTGAACCCAGAAGGACATTTCTTCCCCCAAAAAAAACTTCAGCTCAGAGTTCAACAGATTAACAGAGATGGAAGGCACCTTATAAATCATCTAGTCCAACACCTCCTCCCCCCTCAAGCAGGGGACCCTACACCATTTCTTACAAATGACAATCCAATCTCTGCTTGAAAGTCTCAAGTGATGAAGCTACCACAACCTCCGAAGGCAATTTTCATTCCGTTGGTTGATTGTTCTCCCTGTCAGAAAGTTCATCCTTATTTCCAGGTTGAATCTCTCCTTGGTCAGTTTCCATCCATTATTCCTTGTCTGGCCCTCAGGTGCTTTGGAAAATAGCTTGACCCCTCCTCCTCTCTGTGGCAGCCCCTCAAATATTGCTATTATGTCTCCCCTGGTCCTTCTCTTCATTAGTCTAGCCAATGCCAGTTCCTGTAACCGTTCTTCATATTTTAGCCTCCAGTCCAGAGGTGGGTTCCTACCAGTTCGCACCAGTTCAGTAGAACTGGTTCGTCAAATCTACCGAACCGGTTAGAAGAGGTTCCACCAGTGGACCTGGAAAGCAGGCCACACCTACAGAAGAGCTTCCAAAAGCTTTTGAAACCCACCACTGACAGACAGACAGACAGACAGACACACACACACACACACACACACACACAAACACACACACAGAAAGAAAAAGAGAAAGAGAAAGAAAGAAAGGAAGAAATAAATAAATAAAAAAAGAAAAAAGAAAGAAAAACAGAGAGAGATGAAAGAAAAAAAAGGGACAGAGAGACAAAAGGAACGACAGAGAGAGAGAGAGAGAGAGAGAGAGAGAGAGAGAGAGAGAGAGAGAGAGAGAGAGAAAGAAAGAAAGAAAGAAAGAAAGAAAGAAAGAAAGAAAGAAAGAAAGAAAGAAAACACATGGCCAGCAAACCACTCCCACCAGGTCACATGGCCGGCAAGCCACTCCCACAAAGGAGGCCACACCCACAGAGTAGGTTTGAAAATTTTTTGAAACCCACCACTGCTCCAGTCCCTTAATCATCTTTGTTGCTCTTCTCTGCACTTTTTCTAGAGTCTCAACATCTTTTTTATAGTGTAGTGACTAAGACTGGATGCAGTACTCTAGGTGTGGTCTTACTAAGGCTTTATGGAGTGGTATTAGCACTTTACTTGATCTTGATTGTATCCCTCTGTTAATGCAATTTAGGATTTTTTTGTCTTCCAATAGATTTATTCACATAGTGCTCTGACATCTTGAACATTTTCTGGTTTTGTGATGAATCTTCCAGAAGCAGACTGCAAAAATCTATCTGGCCACCACTAGAGGAACTCAAAACTACAGGCCCTTTCTCTGTCCCTTTGCTGTTGAGAATTGATCCTCTGGATTCTTCCAGCACAAATCTGATATTCTTGTTTGTAGTTATTTGTCTTGCTGGTGTCTAGGGAAACAGAGTTACAATCCACGGGATGGTTTGAAAATGATTTTCTGGCTGACGAGATGCAATTGAGACTGGAGTTTGATTCCCCAATTGCATTACATGTTCGGGACATTTATCTCCACCGATAAATATGCTGGGTGCTGGAGAATTGCAGACTTGGTTGTGCATTGCTTACCATATTCATTTTATTCTGCAATTGATTCACCTGCCTAGTCAGTTAACTGATTTCTATTCCAACCCGGGCCTTTTTAAAATAAACTTATTTGCAAGAGCAAATTGTGCATTTCCAGGAAACCTGAAGAGCTGCATCAGACTATTACTAGTCCATGCAAATGCATTTTGTGGTCATTGATAAGTTTATTCTACCACTCTCTTCCTGCATAAATCTGCAACAATGAAAATAAAGCCAGCCTCCCAAATTCTATTTAGACCCCGTTTCTATATTTGCGCCTCTTAATGTATTTTGACACACAATCTGTACTTCGGAGTGTTCCCTCTCTGATTATGAATGGTTAAAAATGATTTTCTTGCAAAATAGGCAATTTTAGGTCCGTTGGAAAACTCTTTCCAACTAAAATAACATCCTATAAAACTTCAATGAAAAGAAAAAAGAAAGAAAGATGAAGAAAGTCTTTTAAAATAAATAAATAAATATATATTTATTTATTTATAAGCATTTTTGAATACAGGGCATGTCACTTACACAAAAACCAGAATTTAAAAAAAAAATCATGGTAAATATTAACACATGAACTCATAACAGTAACAATGATATGGTAACACTTGTATTAAATATAATTGTAATAGTATAACCAAATAGTTTAAACTAGGTTTTCGTATAGCTTGGCTTACTTACATTTTATAGATTATCATTCTTATGTTGAAAACCATCTCTAGTTTAATACAGACATTCACAATCTTTTTTCCTCTTAATTCCTACCGATTGTCTCTAGCCACACATTGAAACTGTTCTATGTCAGGTAATATTCTGAGTCTTCTTTATCCTTAATTTTAAAAGTTAACCTATCCATTTGAACACATTCTGAAACTTTCCGAATTACTTCCTTATCTGGCGGAGTGTTTTCATTTTTGCAGTATTTGGCAAACATAATCCTTTCTGCTGTCAGTATATGTAAAACTAAATATGTGGTCCCTTTATCGTAAATCTCTGGTATTATTCCCAACAGATATATTTCTGGCTTTGAATCTATATTCTGTTTAGTTATCTAAGATGAAGAAATTATTTCTAATTGCACACATTACCAAGAAGCTGAAGATTCGATCAGTTTGTATTTTAATTTGCAGAAAAGTGTTTCTTTCAGCATCTTGCCATTCATACACAGCAAATTAAGAGTGTATCATCCTCCAGAATTCAGTGCCCCTACTAGGAATTAATATATTTGTTGTGGCCCGCCAGCGGCCAGCAGAGCTGGCAGCAAACTCGGACAGTGAGGTGGTTGGGGAGGAACATGGGCCAGTCCCGGAGTTTGGGGAAGGCTCTGATGAGGACTCTGTGTCGGAGGCAGAGAGGGGGCCAGGGCCCTATGCCAGTTATCAGCTGCCTTCAGAGTCAGACATCTGTGAGGCAGAAGAACAGCTGAAGCCTGTTCCCAGTGTGCGCATGCACATAGTTGCCAGACGAAGGGAACAGCTAAGGAACAATGGTTGACTTGGGATGAAGGCCACAGGTGGACGATGAATGGCCCCTCCCAGAGGAAATAAAAGAGGAGCAAAAGGGAAGTGGAGTTGGCAGGAGATGATTAGTTTGGTTCGTGACTGAGACTCCTTGCCATGTTTTGCGGCTATTGGCCTGTCAGCTGTCCAAGCCAGATAAGGTCTGTGACTGTAAATCCTCCTTTGAAAGACTTTGCTGGGTGTGAATGAGCAGAATTCACAGTCAATTAATAAAAGGGGTTTTTGCCGGGACCAGGAATTTGCTTCATGCTCTTGGTAAGCCTCAGTCAGAACAATATTCTTTTGACCTCACCAAGCCCCTGCTGTTGTCCGGTATTAGAACCCCTGTTGAGAGCTGTTTGAAACCAGGTTCATAAAAATCAGATGTTCAGCAGTGCTGCAGTCCTGGTGTGGCATAGCCAAGGATCAGCAGACAATACGGTAAATGAAAATTCTCTGCTCCTTGTCCGGGACTTTCATACTAAACAAAGATTAGGAAAGTCTGACAACTCCCTCTCTGTCCTTGCTACACTGCACTTTGTAGAGGTGTCGCATAGCCGCGGGGAACACTTATCGTTCTGACCTTAAAGAACAATTTTGAACAGAGACAGAGTTGCTCAATTGTTCATAAACCTGACATTTATGCCTCACAGACAATCTTGCTGCGGTACACCTAGTTCTTTATGGGTTATTTCAAATGGAATGAAATTGCCCTGTTCGGTCGCTTCCTTCCCTTAACTTTCTGCATTCTGGTCCACTCAGTTGATACACTACCGAACATGTAAATCAGTGGTGGGGTTAACTTACCTTACCTACCGGTTCGCAAATGTGAGCCCATGTGCCGCATCTGTGTACCACCTTCTCTACATGTGCAGGGCTCACACATTACGTCGGGGTAGATGGGCAGAGCCTCTCACAGCTGCCGCTACGGGTTTTCCCAAGCTGGAGAGAACCAGCTGAATACTACCTCTGGTGCAAATGTGACTCAAATTCATATGTGTTCATAAATAGAATACAGAAAGTCTGTGTTGTTGCAGAAAATGACAGGCTTTAGACTTCTTAGGATACAGGAAAAGTTTATTTGGCAGCCAGGTTCAGAAAGCCAGCCCATGGCTTAGCATTGCAAGTTCTAAACAACCTTAATTATCGAAGCACGCGTCCTTATACATTCTCAAAAGCATTGCAACATGGAAATACTTAACACATTTCTTAGTGGTTACCTTGAGGAGAAAGCCTTATAAGGAGATAGGGTCTTACTTCTCCTTTTGTTATGGAGTACGTGTCATTAACGAACTTTGGTATTGGATCTGGGTACTTGAGAGACCACCTGCTGCCAATTACCTCCCACAGACCCATTAGATCTCACAGGGTTGGCCTCCTCCGGGTGCCATCTACCAGCCAATGCCACCTGGCTATTACCCGGGGGAGGGCCTTCTCTGTGGCAGCTCCGGCCCTCTGGAACGAGCTCCCCGCAGGGATTCGGACCCTCACCTCTCTCCAGGCCTTCCGAAAAGCCGTCAAAACCTGGCTTTGCCGGCAGGCCTGGGGGTGATGAGTTCCCTCCCCTCTTGACATGTATGGTTGTGCGACTGTTGTTTACTTTTATTATTTGTATTTTGTCTTTTATGTTCCCCCTTTTTCCCCCCTTGAATTGTTCGCCGCCCTGAGTCCTCCCGGAGAAGAGCGGCATACAAATAATAAAATTCTATTCTATTCTATTCTTTAATTGAACCTTGGACTTTTGACATAGGTTTTGACATAGATTTTGACATAGGGACATCGGCTTAGAACTTCTTGTGGTTAGGCACTTGCTTCTTGTTCTTTTGCAAGCTGCAACTCTGCCTATGTGGCTTTTTAATATAGAAGTAAAGGGGTCCTGAGAGGCTGCCCAGCCTGACCCACTAGGTTTCACACTTAATGTCCAAATCTCACTTTACGTCTTACTTTAGTGTTGAGTGGAGGAGAAAGGATTAATAAATCAGAATAGAAGTGGAAGGGTTCTTGGAGGTTTTCTAGCCCAACTCCCTGCTCAGCAAGAAGCCCTATACCATTTCAGACAAGTGGCTGTCCAATCTCTTCTTATAAACCTCCAGTGATGGAGCACCTACAACTTGTTCCATTGGTTAATTGTCCTCACTGTTAGGAAGTTTCTCCTTCATTCTAGGTTGCTTCTCTCCTTGGTCAGTTTCCATCCATTGCTTCTTGTCTTGTCTTCTGGTTGGAAAACAAGTTGACTCCTCTTCTTTGTGGAAGCCCCTCAAATACTGGAATACTGCTATTATTTCAGCCCCTAGTCCCGTGATGGTGAACTTATGGCATGCATGCCACAGGTGGCACACGGATCCCTCTCTTTGGGCATGTGAGCTGTTGCCCAGCTCAGCTCTACTGCTCAGGCACGCGTGCCTCCTGCTGGCCAGCTGGTTTTCAGGTCTCTGCTAGGCCCAAAATGAGCTGTGGGGTGATGGTGGTGTGGTGGGCCCACTGTTGCTGTCCGTTTTTAGTCCCAGGAGCAGGGGTGGGTTTCAACCGGTTCGCGGCGGTCCCTGCGAACCGGTTGGTCAGCGAACCCGGAAGTAAGTAACTTCCGGGAACGGCGAAGGGCCCACTCGCCCGCCCGCGCTCCTTACCCGGTTTTGACGAGTTCTGCGCTTCCACGCATGCGCAGGATGCATACAGCGCCTGCGCGATCCTCCAGGAGCAGCTGGAGCATCGCACAGACGCTAGTACGCACGTGCACGCCGCACGCGGGCACGAGGACGCCGCCGGCCCCGTACCAACCGAACCGTTTGGAACGGGACGAGAAACCCACCCCTGCCCAGGAGGCTTCAGGGAGGCCTGTTTAGGCCCAAAATGGGCCACGGAGGAGTATGTGGGGGTCCCTTGTGGCCCATATGTGGTCCAAGGAGGCTTCAGGGAGGCCTGCTAGGGCCAAAACGTGCATGTTCATTCGGCACATGAGGACAAACAAGGTTAACCATCACTCCCCTAGTCTTTCTTTTTTTTTTTTAATTATTTTTATTATTTTTTATTAACAAACATGTAAAATACACACACACAAAACCTAGACGTACACCACATTTACACAGTACAATGCGAACAGGAGCTTCCTGTTCTTTCTAATAGCAATCATCAATCGATACCACTCACCTTATATTATTTCCCCTTCTATTGTATTTCATTTGGATTTCAACCATTCTTAACCCTCTTATTTTACTCATAACTATTATTGTTTTGAGTTTTGTTATATTCCTTCATTGATTCTTATTTCTTTCCTCCATCCACCTATACCATTTATCCCATATCTGGTAGAATTCTGATTCTTCTTTTCCCTGGATTTCTTTAGTTAGTTCATCCATTTCAACACAATCCATAACCTTTCTTATTATTTCATCTTCACTTGGAATTAATTTGTTTTTCCGTTTCTGGGCAAAGGCAATCCTTGCCGCCGTAATTATATGTAGCATTAAATACTGGATTTCTTTTTTGTGTTTCGCAGACGTTATTTCTAATTTAAAAAAAAAAAAAAAACTTCAGGTTTCCATTCTATTTTAACCCCTTTTATTGCCTCCAGTTTTTGATCCTTTTCCAAAAAGTTTTAGCCTCCTCACAGGTCCACCATAAATGGTAATATGTTCCGTGTATTGATTCGCATTTCCAACATTTTGGGGAGGTATTTGTTAAGATTTTAGCTAACCTTGTTGGTGACAGGTGTCATCTGTAAAACATTTTGTACTGGTTTTTCTTTTCTCTAGTCTAGCCGTACCCAGTTCCTGCAACTGTTCTTCATATGTTTCAGCCTCCAGGCCTTTAATTATCTTACTTGCTCTTCTCTGCACTTTTCCAAAAGACATTTATTTTATTTTTTTGGAATGTGGTGACCAAAACTGGATGCATTATTCCAGGTCTGGCCTTACTAACGATTAGGGTAAGCAGCATGTAAGGATTGGGTGATTTTATGCAACCATGTTTCCATTTTTCCTTTGGGATTTCCTCCATGAATCACCCCAAAGGTGGACTAAGTAGTTTTGCCTATCATGGACAACATAGCTAGATCAGGAACATATGCACACATCTAAAAAAAAATGTGTCAGTTATGGAGTCAAAGCGCCAAGATCAGACGAGACAAATGGCCTCTTAAGGTGTGAACCCAAATTTTATTCTCTTTGAGAATAACCTCTGAGAATGCCACTATAATATCTCAGAACCTTGTTAAGATCTGAGAATGTTCTCCAGGGATAATAATTAAATAAAAACCTCTTGTAACATGGCCGAATAATAATCATACGAATAATTAGAGTAGGTTTTTTTTAAAATATAACAGCGGAGATCAGCAAAAGGGTTATGAGAAAACTGTGTGTCACGAATATTAATGCCTGATGTGTGACATTAACCCAATTGTCTGCACACTGCTGGGATGTCATAGGTCAAATGCAACCGAGAAATAAAAACAATACGAGCAGCTAAATATTGTATAAAAACAGGCTGAGAAAATACCAGTCAGTGACATAGGCAGTAATGAAATCTGCATCAAAAGGAGGAGATGGGGTGAGGGAGGTTTCAGGGAGCAGATCATTAGATGGAGGAGTTTCCAAACGTGAAACTTGGTGAGTACATCCTATTCTCATCAGCTGAGTCAATAAAAATAAAAGGTCTTGGGGCCAAAGAGTCAACTAAATCTAGAGTAATATCAGCCTGAGGCACCTTATGACTTGCTGCTGTACTGCACATTTTATGCTACGATTGCTTTAGCTGCACCACGTTCAGATCTTCTGTTCGTATTCTGCTCCTGAGCTTTCTTATTCATTCACAAATTAATCTGTGAAGATCGGTCCGGTAAAGATGGGAGCCTGAGATTGATTCAGCGTGGCCATTCCTATGATTCCAAAGTCTTCTAAAGACAAATTCCTTGTGTGTCCAATCACACTTGGCCAATACAGAATTCTGTTCTGTTCTGTTCTGTTCTGTTCTGTTCTATTCTATTCTATTCATTATTCCATTTCATACTTTACTCTACTCTTTCCAAGACTATACTCCATTCTATTCCTATTCTATTCTTACTCTATCCTACCCTACTCTATTCCATTCTATACCATTCCTTATTCCATTCCTTATTCTATTCTATTCTATTCTATTCCTTCTTCCATTTCATACTCTACTCTACTCTACTCTACTCTTTCCACTACTCTACTCCATTCTATTTTTATTCTATTCTTATTCTATCCCATCCTACTCCATTCCATTCTACTCCATTCCTTATTCCATTCCTTATTCCATTCCATTCCATTCCACTCCACTCCACTCCATTCTACTCTATTCTACTCTACTCTTTCCACTACTCTACTCCATTCTATTCTTATTCTATTCTTATTCTACTCCATCCTACTCCATTCCATTCTATTCCATTCCTTATTCCATTCCTTATTCCATTCCATTCCATTCCACTCTACTCTACTCTACTCATGTTGAAATCTGAGAGTTGCATCCTAGGATTACAAAGTGACTTACAAAGCATCCGTGAGGGACCGTTCAAAGTTGCAACCCTGAAAAAGTTGACTTATGACCACTCTTTATATTTGCAACCATCACAGCATCCCCTACATTCATGGGATCAAAATTCAGACACTTGGCACCCAGTATGTAGTTGCAATGGTTGCCTCTTCCCAGGGTCACGTGATCATCCCTTGCAACCTTCTCAGCTTATTCTGACAAGCAAAGTCAACGGGGAGGTCAGATTTGGTTAATAAGCACATGCTTCATTGAAATATCTGAAGTGCGGAATAGGACAACTCGCTGCAGCCAATTTGACACGCCTAATTCACCATATTCAACTCATAGCAGGACAATTCTCCAATGGCCAACTCATCCTGGGACAACTTGCTGCGGGGCACTTCAACAATTCAACTTGATTTGATTTGATTTATTGCATTTCTATGCCGCCCTATTCCCAGAGGGACTCAGGGTGGATCACAAACCAAAGTAAGAGGGGGGGATACAGACAGGAGGAAAAAAACAACGGACAACAACTACAACAATTTAAAAACAATCAACAAGCACACAATTCGAGCGGGGACAGGAACTCGTCAGCCCCAGGCCTGTCGGAACAGCCAGGTCTTAACAGCTTTACCGTTTAATGGTGGCGAGGGTCTGAATCTCCACGGGGAGATCGTGCCAGAGTGCCAGAGCAGCCACAGAGAAGGCCCTCCTCCGGGTGGTCAACAGCCAGCATTGGCCGGTAGATGGAACTCGGAGGAGGCCTAATCTGTGGGATCTAATGGCTCTATGGGAGGTAATTGGCAGAAGGTGGTCTCTCAAGTACCCAGGTCCAATACCATGAAGGGCTTTATAAGTGACGACTAGCACCTTGAAGTGTATCCGGAGACCAATGGGCAGCCAGTGCAGCTCGTGGGAGGATAGGTGTGACGTGGGTGTACCGGGGCGCACCCACAATCGCTCGCGCGGCTGCATTTTGGACAAGCTGAAGTCTCCGAATGCTCTTCAAGGGCTGTCCCATGTAGAGTGCATTGCAGTAGTCCAGTTGAGTCAGTTAAATACTTAAGTATTTAAAATAATTAAAACATCATTTGACTTTTTGTCATTCATTTTTCCCCTCGGTTGGCATCCTTTCTTTAATGATTCTGTTCCACTTTGATATTAGTGTAACTTTTGTCCCAAGGTGAGGTGTCCCACAGCACGTTTGCTGCAGTGAGTTGGCCATGGCAAGTTGGCCACAGCGAGTTGACTGTGGTGAGTTGGCCATGCCGAGTTGCCCTAAAAAGATTCTAAAATCGGGGGTGACTCATTTAACAATTGCCTTTCTTAGCAATGGAAATTCTGGACCCCGTTATGACAGGGAGAAGTCAAGGATCCCTTGACTTCTGCAGCATCTTCAGTGCTGTACGATCACATGTGACATGAGAATTACTCCCCAGGATCGTCTCCAAAACTACAAAGGAATCTGAGATGAGAGGGAGGATAACCAATGAACTTTGTCTGTTCAAATTGGCAGAACAATTGTGTCTTCACTGCAGCTAAGCCAGTCTTCAAGATGTTTGCAGCAACCAAATTAACTAATGGTTGAGTGCCAACTTTGGAAGATAACACAATCTTCCTCTAACAGAACCTCCAGATATTTTTAAAACAAAATAAAGCAAAAATAGCTGGGTTGGTCTTAAGGGGAAAGAAAACCAATCCCTAACATCTGGTATTAATAACTTGGACCAAGGAGGAAGAATGTTTACATTTTAATTATTTTCTAACACCTTTATTAATCAACACTCCTTCCTACCAGTAACGTGGAGAGCAAACTTAAGGGAAAACAAATATTCCCATTCTAGAGGTCTGATCTTCTCAGGTTTTACAAGAGAAAAGGCTGATTAACAACTGAGAACAGGACAAAGAGGAGCCTTGAAAACCCCAGGGATTTGGGGAACTATAGGGAAGAGAAGCTCAAGATAAGCGACAAAGTAGTGCATGATATCATTGCATGCATTCAGATTGACTGGCAGTTCAATTGAAGGTTGCAGAGTCGAGATTCTAATCAGGAAGAGATAATTTGAGGTTGAAATGAAACCTCTGGATGTATCAATATGAACTGGTGGCTAAACGTGTGCAGTCTCCATTGATGGGAAGATTGGAAGTGAGTTAACCATTAGCTTTTTCTCTTCCTCAATATTCTTTTTAACTTCATGATTTTTATTTTATAACATATAAAAACTCTGTTTTAAATTAAACGGCGTGTTGTCTGGGGACAAATAGTTTTAGGAAATTATAATCAAATATATATTCTCTTTGTTGTACATGCCCAACAAGAATATTTCTGGTTTCAAATCAATATGTTGTTTTCCAACAATGTATGCATTTTTGTCCAATATTATTTTTCTTTTGGAAATGTCCACCACATATGATAGTATAAACCAGGTGTCTGATTTTGTGGTTATATCATTTAACATCTTTGCTAACCTTGGCTCTTCCTCAATGTTCTGATGCAGAGCTCTATCTATCTATCTATCTATCTATCTATCTATCTATCTATCTATCTATCTATCTATCTATCTATCTATCTATCTATCTATCTATCATCTATCATCTATCTATCTCTGTCTCTATATCTATCTATCTATCATCATCGTCTGTCTGTCTGTCTGTCTGTCTGTCTGTCTGTCTGTCTGTCTATCTATCTATCTATCTATCTATCTATCTATCTATCTATCTATCTATCTATCTATCTATCTATCTATCTATCTATCTATCTATCTATCATCTATAGATATATATTTCCATGTGTGTTCCAGCATAACTCTGGAACGCCTCGAGCAATTTCAACCAAACTTGATACAAAGATTACTTACTCTCTGGAAACAAATACTATGGGGATAAGACACCCCTAACACTCCTTGGGGGGGGGGGGTGTTCTGTTAAGATACAGCCTGTTGTGTCTTAAAATGGTTTCTACTGTACTGCCTTAAAATGGCTTCTATTGTACAATGATGTGGAGTTGCATGGTAGTGGCTCAAAAGTCACTTTTTTCAGTGCCATTTCAACTTTGAACAGTCTGAAGGCTCAAAGTTACAACAAAGTGTTGTAAGTTGAGGACAACCTGTATTTATTTTTTTCTGAGATATTTCTGCCTTTCTCTCTGTGGCCACCATAGATTTGGGACAGTTTTCCATAAAAGCGAATGTAACTGGATCTATACCATCTTTGCTGTTGCTAATTGCTTATCTATTAGTCTCTGCCATAGATTTAATCGTATTCTTTCCTTCCAAGGCTCCAGGTTACAACACAGGGCATGTTTGAGTCAACTTGGTGTATTGGATGCAGAACTGCCTCACTTCCAGTCAGAATCACCCTAATGCTCCATCAGTTCCTCTGTTTTAGACACGGAGCTAATAGCAGGAAATGAAACCTTATTTGAAGCTCCCTGGCTCCTGGTCAGAATATTTGCTCTTAGAATCCATCCCCGTCAGACTGGCAGACAGTGCAAAATATCCAAGGTGGATATTTTGCCCTTTAATGGGATAGAGGCCATTCTGGGAAGCTTTTCAGATGTAAATTAGAATTAAAGTTCTTGAAAGGATGATACATGATACCTAACACTGCTGCTGATTAAAAATAGAAATGGAGTGGAGAATGGAGAGCGTGGTGGGGAATGGAATAGAATAGAATAGAATAGAATAACAGAGTTGGAAGGGACCTTGGAGGCCTTTTAGCCCAACCCCCTACTCAGGCAGGAAACCCTACACCACTTCAGACAAATGGTTATCTAACATCTTTTTAAAAACTTCTAGTGTTGGAGCATTTACAACTTCTGGAGGCAAGTTGTTCCACTGGTTAATTCAGGGGTAGTATTCAGCCAGTTCTGACCAATTCTGGTGAACCAGTAGCAGGCTGGCCCTGCCCCCATCTATTTGCTGCCTTCTGAGTCCAGCTGATGGGAGTCCTAGCTGATCGGCTGGGTCTTCTTCTGTTGCCCTGCATAGAAGAATGGAGCTGGAAAGCAGGTTAGAGCCTAGGTGGCGCAGTGGGTAGAGTGCAGTATTGCAGGCCACTTCAGCTGACTGCTATCTGCAGTTCAGCGGTTCAAATCTCATCAGCTCAGGATTGACTCATCCTTCCATCCTTCCGAGGTGGGTAAAATGAGGACCCAGATTGTGGGGGCGATATGCTGACTCTGTAAACCACTTAGAGAGGGCTGAAAGCCCTATGAAGCGGTATATAAGTCTAACTGCTATTGCTATTGCTATTGCTATAGTGGGGTGGGGAGGGAATGGTATTTTACAGTCTCCTTGTTCTGGAGTGGGGTGGAAATGGGGATTTTACAGTATCCTTGCCCTGCCACATCCACCAAGCCACGCCCACCAAGCCACACCATGTCCACAGAATCAATAGTAACATTTTTTGAATCCCACCACTGGATGAATTCCAAAAGCCATTTCCGTTTTATCATATTGAATGAGAACTACAGGATAACTGTCTCTGTGCCATCGGATTAAGAACATAAAATATGTGCTCTTCCACAAAGTACAGTGAGAATTAATCTGAATCTCTGCATCTTTCTCTCTCTCTCTCTCTCTCTCTCTTTCTTGCTCAGCTTCTCCTGGCTCCATACTTAATAAATCAAAATTGGGAAAGTTGAGGCTTTAGCACAAAGCTATGCAGCTCATTTCCAAGCCTTGTTCTTATCCTTTATTGAATTTATTTTTTCTTTTATCTTAAATTATGACTCCCTAAGGGCATAATTTCAGCATGTCAAATGATCTGGGTTTAGAAGAATCATATCCTCAAATGTTAGGAAGCTTCAGGATTCTTAAGCATGGATATCAAGGCCAATGCATTTTGTGTCCCGCCAGCAGCTAGCAGAGTTGGCAACAGATTCGGACAGTGAGGAGGTTGGGGAGGAACATGGGCCAGTCCTGGAGTCTGGGGATGGCTCGGATGAGGGCTCTGTGTCGGAGGCAGAGAAGGTGGGGCAGAGCCGTATGCCAGTTATCAGCTGCCTTCGGAGTCAGACGTCAGTGAGGCAGACAAACAGCTGGAGCCTGTTCCCAGTGTGCACATGCACAGAATTGCCAGATGAAGGGAACAGCTGAAGAACAAGGGTCGACTTGGGAGTAAGGCCACAGGTGGATGATGAATGGCCTCTCCCAGAGGAAATCAAAGAGGAATTCCTAATCATTCCTAATCATACTGCGTTTTATTCTTCACTCTCTCTGGAGTTTCATGCCTTTATTATTTATTTATTAAACTTATACGCCGCCATCCATCTCACCAAAGGTGACTCTGGCTGGCTTAACAACTTGATCATTAAAAACGCCAATATAAAACATGAAAACAATAAATGGAGACATCAAATTGGATTTGGAGGCCTTGGGGTTTGGTTTTTTTGTTGTTGTTTGTTTTTTGCATTCCTGTCAGTGTGGATTCAGTTACGTGTCTTAGCACTGAGGCTTGAGGGGATGATTGGAATGAATGCTAATGATTTTCTCTGCCAAATCTAAAAAAGAAAATTAAAAAAGGGCAGGGATGCCAACCCTATAAGGAGATTGCTCTAAAAGGAAACACACACAAACACACAAACACAAACATATATATTTCTCCGTCTCCTTTTTTCTATCTCTCAATCTTTCTCTTTCACAATCTCTTTCTCTCTGTCTCTCTCTCTTTTTCTCCGTCTCTCTGTCTGCCTCTCTGTCTCTATTTTCTCTCTCTCTCAATCTTGTTTTTCCTCTTTCTTTCTTTCTTTCTTTCTTTCTTTCTTTCTTTCTTTCTTTCTTTCTTTCTTTCTCTCTCTCTCTCTCTCTCTCTCATTCTCTCTCTCTTTCTCTCTTCCTTTGTCTCTCTCTCCCTCTCTGTTTCTCTGTCTCTCTGTCTCCCCCTGTCTGTCTTTCTCTGTGTGTCTCTCTCTGTGTGTCTCTCTTCCACCCCATCTATCTCTCTGCCTCTCTCTGTTTCTTTCTCAATCTTTCTCTTTCCCTCTGTCTCTCTGTCTTTCTTTCTTTCTCTCTCTCTCTCTGTCTCTCTCTTTCAATCTCTTTCTCTCTGTTTCTCTCTCTCCATCTCTCTCTCTCCCTCTCTCTCTGCCTCTCTCTCTCTCCATCTCTCTCCATCTGTGTGTGTTTGTGTGTGTGTCCATATCTCTGAATATATCTGTCTGTCTGTCTGTCTGTCTCTCTCTCTCTCTCTCTCTCTCTCTCTCTCTCTCTCTCTCTCTCCATCTCTCTCAATATCTCCCCCCTCTCTGTCTCTCCCTCTCCCCCCCTCCTTTTCACCAGATTCAATATCAATGAATGGCCTATTTCTCTGAGGCTTTTCAACAAACCATTTGCAGTGCAAATATATTTGTTGGCATGCAAATCACTGCACATTATGAGGCTTGATTAATATTATAATGTGTTGATGAGAGCCAGTCAGTGGCTTTTTGGAACTGAACATTCTTTATTATTGACTTGTTTGGGTGCTGCGTATCTATTATGAATTGGATTTGGAATGAGTGTCGTTTTTTGTTCCCTTTCGGGGGTGCGCCGGTTTTATTCTTCTTTTCTTCGAAAGCTTAACTATGAGAGGCTGCCGATAATAAGGCAGTAAGGCAGCCCCGTTGCATGATTAATAGGATCGGCATTTCATTCAGATGACGGAGGCCATCTCTCTGTTCGTTCTCAAGGGAACCCATTTGGGAACACGGAGGCCTCTGCGGAATTCTTTCGCGTGATCCTTACGTAATTCCTGAAAAGATATGCTGCTCTTTGGATATCTTTTATTTATTTATTAAATTTGTAAGTTACCCATCTGGCCGTCAAGCCATTCTAGATGGCGTAGCACATGGTAGTAAAATATACCCCAATGTAAAACATTAAAAATATGAAAATAATAAATATTGTCATTAAAATTAAAAAGATGGCTTATGCTTAGGTTATGGTTAGGTTAGGTTAGGATAGGATAGGGTAGGGTAGGGTAGGTGTTGTGGCCCAGCAGGAACCGTTGGAGCTGCCACCAGACTCCAACAGTGAGGGGCCCTCTGAGTTGACTCTGGAGGATGTGGGTGACCCTGGACAAGGTTCCGACTCCGAGCAGGGCAGAGAGAGGCTGGTTGGCCACTAGGAGGCACCTGAACCTTGCACCAGTGGGGAGGAGACAAGGGAGAGTGATCCGGACGGCAGCAATGAGTTGTTCCTGGATGCCCGGCACCGAAGAGCTAATAGGCGTCAGGAACAGTTGTGCAAGTACAGGAGGTAATTGCACTCAGCTGGTGGTCATTAGGCTCCTCTCCAGACTTTAGAAGGACTGCTTGTGCACACAACCCTTTTGCAGAAGTCAACGCAGGAACTAATGTCGGAGAACATTATTGTTAGTTTGGCAGGCTGGATTGCTGCCAAGCCTTATCTGTGCTGGATTGCTGCCCAAGCTTGTCTGTGCAGGTTTGCTGCCAAGGACCTGTCTGTCTGTTAATTAAATGCCATAACTTATCTTTGGCTCGGAGTGTGTGTTGGTGTGGGACGAGGGGGGTCAGAACAGGTAGGGTATGGTATGTTATGATATGTTTATGTTACGTTATGGGAATGGTATGGGTATGGGTATGCTATGAGTGTGTTATGGTTATGGTTATGTTATGGTTATGGTTATGGCTATGGCTATGGCTATGGCTATGGCTATGGCTATGGCTATGGCTATGGCTATGGCTATGGCTATGGCTATGGCTATGGCTATGGCTATGGCTATGGCTATGGCTATGGTTAAGGTTAAGGGTAGAGTAGGGTATGATATGGTTATGGTTATGGTTATGGTTATGGTTATGGTTATGGTTATGGTTATGGTTAGGTTAGGTTATGGTTAGGTTATATTATGAGTAAGTTATTGCTATGGTATGGTATGGTATAGTTATAATATTAATTATAGATGACTACAAATAACTTTGGATTAACTTTCCATAACTATTCCCCAGTTTGTTGCTGTTGGGGTCTGCCGGCAGCCTGCAGAGCTGGCAGTAGAGTCGGACAGTGAGGAGGTTGGGGAGGAAGATGGGCCAGTCCTGGAGTCTGGGGAAGGCTCAGATGAGGGCTCTGCATCGGATGCAGAGAGGGGGCCAGGGCCATCTGGGAATTATGTGCTGCATACAGAATCTCCAGAGTCAGATATCAGCGAGGCCAAGGAAAAGGGGGAGCCTGTTCCAGTGCATGCATGCAGAGCTGCCAGAAGGCAAGAACAGTTAAGACAAAAGGGATGACTCGGGAGTAAGGCTTGGAGGTGATTGGTCCCTCCCATAGGACATAAAGGAGGAGCAAAGGCACGTGAGCCTTTGCAGGAAGCAACTTTCTTCATGCTGGTTGGTTTACATTCTGAAGCTCCTTTTTGACTCTTTTCTCTGTGTGGCCTTGCCAAGGTGAGTGCTCAGCAGCCTTCTCCCGAAAGACTTTGGCAGAATACTGTTGGACTCTTCACAAACTATTAGTGACTCATTACCGGTGGTGAATGAACATAACTCACAGCCTTTGAAATAAAAAGAAGGTTTGGGGGACTAAGGGTGGGCTTTTTACTGTATCAGGAAGCCTAGGTCAGAACAGTTGCATCTGCATCTCCTGGAATTTCAAACCAGTGTCCGAAAGGAAGTTTCCATCAGAATTTCTCTGATGGAAAACTCCTTTCTCAAAATTATTTCTATTACAGAATGGTTTGGTTGATACGTTTTAAAAAAAGATTCTCCTAGTGATCCAATGAACCCCAATGAAGCACCTTTAAATTTTAACCTTAGTTAAATTAGTTCTGTCTCCACGGCACATCGCTAACATTTCTCTTTCCTTTTCTCCAAGTCGATTCTTCTCATTCTTTTACTTGACTATATGGAAATGAGACTTGGAATTGCATGATGCGTTTGGACGGGGATATTGATCTCCAGGTCTCGTCCGCCCTCCTTGTTCCATCTTTTTCTCTTTCCATTTGATCAGTTTCCGAGGTTATTGCTTTCCCTTCAGCAAGCTCAACTTATTTAATTCTGGTCATTTCAAACCCGGGGAATCGGTCTTTTGAAGCACACCGCAGCAATTGAAAAAGCTTACATCGCCCAGCACCCTGAACCTTTTAATTCCTTCTGTCTTGCAAAGTAAATTTGGCTTCAGCAGAAACGGCTTGCTCCTGATCAGGATTCTCTCATCTGTGACTCCAGGACAAAAAGAGAAGCAATTCACTGCCAATCATGGTTCAGTTGGTTTGGACAAAGGGTGTCTCGTGCAACTGTAGGTTTGATGTGTTTGGAATAAGGGAGGGGAAAAAAAAACAAGAGCAAAGAAAGCGGTAGCAGGTTTTGTAGTTTACAGATTCTCTCGAAAACTTTCCGAATACATTCCAAATCGCGAACGCAGCTCGTCTGTCTGGAATCCGCACTGTATATCGGACATTAATACGATCGAGCGGGTCCAGAGGTATTTCATGAGAAGAGTACTCCATTCCTTTGCTCACAATACAATCCCTTATGCTACCAGGCTCAAAATTTTGGCCTTGGACCATCTGGAACTGTGCCGCCTGCAGTATGATCTAAGCACAGTACACAAAATTGTCTGCTACAACATCCTACCTGTCAATGACATACTTCAGCTTCAACCGCAATAATACATGGGCAAACAATAGATACAAACTCAAGGTAAACCGCTCCAAACTCGATTGCGGAAAATACGACTTCAGCAACAGAGCGGTCAACGCCTGGAATGCTCTACCCGACTCTGTGGTTTCTTCCCCAAACCCCCACAGCTTCAACCTTAAACTGTCTACCTCACCCCACTCCCAAGAGGTCCAGAAAAGGGTGTGTGCACGCCTGTCATGCCTGCAAGCCATCTTTTCTTTTTGGACTTCAGGCCTGCCACACTTTCAATTGTGGGAAAATGAGAGGGGGGGGTTATATGGAGTTGGGTGATATGTAGCCATAATAACATTCTTCTTAGAAAGCCAAGGTCATCTTTGTCTCTGCACCTGGCCAGATCTGGATGGGAGGAATCTGTCTTCATGGCAGTGGGAGATTGGACCATGTGATGAACTTGTGGGTGTTGGGACAGGATCTTGAACTTTCAACTGGGTGGGGAAAACTGGAAGCATTTAGATTCAAGTTTTCCCAGATGTGCCAACATGGGTTTGAGTTTTTTTGAGTTTTATTGAACACTTATAGGCCGCCCTTTTCCCTGAGGGGACTCAGGGCGGCTTACAATAATGAGGGAGGGGAGTGCAAGACAAGACATAAAAGAAAATGTGAGTAAAAAATAATTAACAATAAAAGCACAACATTCACTCAGCATTCGGGCGGGGAGAGAGTAAAGTCCTATCCCCAGGCCTGATGGGATAGCCAGATCTTGAGGGCCGTGCGGAAGGCCTGGACGGTGATGAGGGTGCGGATCTCCACGGGGAGATTGTTCCATAGCGTCGGAGCTGCAACTGAGAAGGCCCTCCTCCGCGTAGTCGCCAGTCGGCACTGACTGGCGGATGGGATTCGGAGGAGGCCTACCCTGTGCGATCTGATGGGACGCAGGGAGGTAATTGGCAGAAGGTGGTCTCTCAAGTAGTCAGATCTTTTAATAAATTGGAATTTTGAGGAACCTCTTGCCTCGGATTCTTATTTTATTTGGGATCCTATTTGGAACCCTGGCACGCACCAGCCTGCCTTCCGTCCCTGTGCTACTGTCGCCATTTATCTGTATTTACTTCCTTTGTTCATGTCCATGTTCATACTTATACCTGCCATCTTGTACATGTTTGACAAACTAATAAATAAAATAAATAAAATAAATAAGTAAATGTTGTCTGTGAGTGACACAGCTGATGATTGGCATTCAAGAGACCTGAGTTTAACTTCTGCCATCCTCAGAGGAAGCAATCAAAGATCTTGGCAGGATTTCTGAAGGGATTTCTGAGAAGCCATCTTACAAATATTCAACCTTGGCTGCTCTCAAAGCTTGGTTGTCTTTTTGCAGATGTTTCAATAACCAACGAGGAAATATCATCCGTGCTAGGAGGGAGTGTGGTTTGTCCTCTGTTTATATGCAATTGGATTTCTCTGTCAGTGTTGGTGGGAATCCTCTTGGTGGTAACTTGATTAGGTTGTTGCTTACTCTTTGATTGTCTATCTGAGTTGGTAGTTCCTTGATTGGGGTACTGCTTACTTCTTGATTGTTGGGCCAGTATTCATCTTTGTGGTAATTAATCTCAGCTTATCTGGCAGATTGATTACGGGGAGGTGTTTTTAACTCAAAAGTAGAATGGATTGACTCTATATATCAAGGAACTAACAGTTTTCTAGATCCTACCCTCTGGTGCTTAGTATTGAAATACCAATAGCCCTTAGACTTATATACCGCTTCACAGTGCTCTTACAGCCCTCTCTAAGCGGCTTACGGAGTCAGCCTATTGCTCCCACCAATCTGGGTCCTCATTTTACCCACCCCGGAAGGATGGAAGGCTGAGTCAACCTTGAACCTGGTGAGATTTGAACTGCCGAACTGCAGCTAGCAGTCAGCTGAAGTAGCCTGCAGTACTGCACTCTAACCACTGCACCACCTTGGTTCTTGACTCACTCAATTGGCAACCCAAATTTATTTATTTGATTTTTCAAGGTCCCCAAATTCTCAGAGGTTGAATAAGCAGAATATGAGTGGAGATTATACGGGAGGTGAGCAAACTGAGATTTATTTATTTTTTTAACCAGCCACCGAAGAACATAAAATGGTCATTTCAAGCGTTGACGTTTGTTAACTACTTTTGCTGAAGGATGATAGAGAATGCTAGTAAATACCAAGTTTTTTTTTCCCCCAGCTACTCTTCTGCAGAGTGGCACAATTCCCTGAATAGGATGTATACAGGTAGTCGGTCAATTTATGTGCTAAAACGTTAAACACCAGCAAGTTGGAAAAGGCAACGAACAAAAAAAAAAAACCTTGAGAAGCGAGCACAGTCATATTTTATTGCTGCGTTGAACGTGCAGCTATTGTTACACAATATATCACCCTTCTCCAATCTGGTCTTTTCCAGATGTGCTGGGACTACAACTGGCAGTGCTGGGTTGTTCAGTTTCAGCATGAAAAAGGATTTTCACTGATGTTCATTTAAAAAAAGAAGACCAAACATCTGTCTCTTAACCAAGAATGCATGGTTCTAGTAAGGGCTATTGTTAGAAGTCTCGTCATTCCTAAATTTCCCTTTCAATGGATTTGATGATTTCTGAGCATGCAGATGTTCCTCGCATGGAGAAAGGAATACCTGATAGCTAAGAGGTGATGAAGAAGGAGAAGTGTGTCCTATTGCTAGTAATCAGGCACGAGATGTGTGGCATTCACGAAAATCAGGCTGGCAACAAGTTAGCCAATCCGATGGAAAGTGAAGAAAAGTTTTTTTGCAGAACTGGGTAAAGGTAAAGGTAAAGATTCCCCTCACACCAGTGGTGGGTTTCAAAAAATTTTCGAACCTACTCTGTGGGTGTGGCCTCCTTTGTGGGAGTGACTTGCCAGCCATGTGACCTGGTGGGAGTGGCTTGCCGCCCATGTGTTTTCTTTCTCTCTCTCTCTCTCTCTCTCTCTTTCTTTCTTTCCTTCCTTTTGTCTCTCTGTCCCTTTTTCCTTTTTTTCTTTCATCTCTCTCTCACACTTTTTCTTTCTTTTTTCTTTCTTTCTTCCTTTCTTTCTCTTTCTCTCTCTATGTGAGTCTCTCTCTCTCTCTCTCTGTGTGTGTGTGTGTGTGTGTGTGTCAGTGGTGGCTTTCAAAAAAATTTGGAACCTCTTCTGTAGGTGTGGCCTGCTTTCTGGTGGACCCTCTTCTAACTGATTCGGTAGATTTGACGAACCGGTTCTACCAAACTGGTGTGAACTGGTAGGAACCCACCTTTGCCTCACACATATGTGCTAGTCATTCCTGACTCTAGGGGGCAGTGCTCATCTCTGCTTCAAAGCCAAAGAGACAGCACTGTCCGAAGACTTCTCCGTGGTCACATGGCCAGCATGACTAATCGCCGAAGGCGCATGGAATGCTGTTACCTTCCCACCAAAAATGGTCCCTATATTTCTACTTGCGTGTTTACATGCTTTCGAATTGCTAGGTTGACAGAAGCTGGGACAAGTAACGGAAGCTCACTCCATTATGTGGCGTTAGGGATTCGAACCGCCAAACTGCTAACCTTCTAATCTACAAGTTCAGCATCTTAGCCACTGAGCCACAGTGTTCCTTTTAGGGACTGGCTATGTCTAGTTTAATGAAAAGAAGGACTAGGGGAGAAATGATAGCAGTGTTCCAATATTTGAGGGGCTGCCCCAAAGAAGAGGGAGTCAAACTATTCTCCAAAGCACCTGAGGGCAGGACAAGAAGCAATGGGTGGAAACTAATCAAGGAGAGAAGCAACCTAGAACTAAGGAGAAATTTCCTGACACTGCGAACAATTAATCAGTGGAACAACTTGCCTCCAGAAGTTGTGAATACTACAACACTGGAAGTTTTTTAAGAAGAGATTGGATAACCATTTGTCTGAAGTGGTATAGTGTTTCCTGCCTAAGCAGGGGGTTGGACTAGAAGACCTCCAAGGTCCCTTCCAACTCTGTTGTTCTGTTTCTATTCCTTGACTGTTGAGAAAGATCTCATTTTATTGAGGAAATGCGAGAACATTTGCAATTTAGTATGTAAATGCCATCCTTGGTTGTTAGCCGAAAAAGAAAGAAAAAACCCTCACTTTTCTGATTTGGTGACCTTTTCCTTTATGAGAGTAATGAACCAGAATTGTGTGGGGTTTTTTTTTAATTGCCTTTGCAAAGTCATCAACAGATGTTTGAGTTTCAAGGCTTACCACTTGAACTTGACCATTGCTGACTAATCAGTTGGAAGCAGGCACATTGTGACCAAATCAACTTCTTCTAACTCTTGCTGATTACCATGGGAATGAGTTTAAGTGCATCTTTTCAAAAGCAGCCTTAACCAAAAAGAAAAAAAGAAAAGAAAAAGAGGAACAAATAAAATGCTCATCATGCGTTGAATGGTGCCTTGTGGCTTCAGTTGATTCATGTAATGATAATGTCATCTCATTCTATTTAACATAGTTAGGTCTTAAATTATATTGTATCTTAGCCTACTCTTATTTTCTTGTTTGTATAGGACTTTATTGGTGATATGGGCTTGAATCTTGTGCTTTGATATAGCCTATACGTTGCATATGCTAATCAATAAAGCTACAATAATAATAATGATTAAGAGCATCACTCAAGGAAAGCCACAATGAGCGAAGACCATCCCAATTTAGCCAAATTATTGATCCAACCATCAGTTTCAGCCAGGATACTTTTCAGTCTTTACTTGAGAGACCGCCTGCTGCCAATTACCTCCACTAGACCGATTAGATCCCACAGATTAGGCCTCCTCCGAATTCCATCCGCCAGCCAGTGTCGACTGGCGACTACCCGGAGGAGAGCCTTCTCTGTGGCTGCTCCGGCCCTCTGGAACGAACTCCCCGTGGAGATTCGAACCCTCACCACCCTCCAGGCTTTCCGCATAGCCCTTAAAACCTGGCTGTTCCGACAGGCCTGGGGCTAAAGAGCTGTTGCCCCCATCTCGAATGGTATGACTGTCGTGTGTTTTAAATTATGCATTGTTATGTGTCGTTTTTAATTTTTGTCTGTATCCCCCTTCCCTGGTTTGAGTTGTGAGCCGCCCTGAGTCCCCTTCGGGGGGAAAGAGCGGCATATAAATATAATAAACAAACAAACAAACAGTCTTTCCTAAACATTCTGGGATATGTGCCCCTTCTGAACTTTTCAGTTTTCCTACAGAATTATCCCCCCTTTTCAGTTTTTCTAAAGCATGTTAATATAGAATAATAGCAATAGAATAGAATAGAATAGGAATAGGAATAGGAATAGGAATAGGAGAGAATTCTTTATTGGCCAAGTGTAATTGGACGCACAAGGAATTTGTCTTTGGTGCATATGCTCTCAGCATACATAAAAGAAGGCCCAGTTCCTGCAACCATTCTTCATTTTCACCCAATTCTGTTAGTGCAAGAACCTTGGTCTCCTTCCCCTACTTCATGTTAATTCTAATGAACCACAACTACTACAAGAAGAAGTGCACAGCCATGTATTCTGAGAGTCAGGAAAGTCTACAGATTTGCTAGTTTATTTAAAGT
The DNA here is from genome assembly GCF_051295495.1 of Thamnophis sirtalis. Taxonomy (NCBI): domain Eukaryota; kingdom Metazoa; phylum Chordata; class Lepidosauria; order Squamata; family Natricidae; genus Thamnophis; species Thamnophis sirtalis. Next base: position 92,786,227 of record NW_028261382.1, on the reverse strand, counting down.
GTACGAAAAGTGTACAGCAACAAAGATGATTAGGAGACTCTTAGACTAAAACATATGAAGAACGGTTGCAGGAACTGGACATGTCTAGTTGAATGAAAAGAAGGACTAGGGTGACATGATAGCAGTCTTCCAATATCTCAGGGGCTGCCACAACGAAGAGGGAGTCAAGCTATTCTCCAAAGCACCTGAAGGCAGGACAAGAACCAATGGGTGGAAACTAATCAGGGAGAGAAGCAACTTAGAACTAAGGAGAAGTTTCCTGACACAACAATTAATCAGTGGAACAACTTGCCTCCAGAAGTTGTGAATGCTCCAACACTGGAAGGTTTTAAGAAGATGTTGGATATCTATTTGTCTGATATGGTGTAGGGTTTCCTGCCTAAGCAGGGGGTTGGAGTAGAAGACCTCCAAGGTCCCTTCCACCTCTGCTATTCTATGCCACACTAGTGTCTCAATCCTATATTTTGTTAGGGTTTCAGCAGATCAAAAGCTTGTTCACGAATAGAAGGACAAAAAAGGAACCTGTGCCAACCTCTTGAAGAATTGTTCTTTGATTGATATTTTTTAACAACCCAACCAGGGCCCTGATTTACGATTCCTCCTCCTCCTCACTTCCCCCTTTGAAGCTCCGCGAGATAGGATGCTCTAAGTAGAACTGACTTCCAGCCCCAATAAAACTCCACTTATGCCTCAGTAACGCCCTTCTAATTACCTTTCCCTCCCTTCTTTTTTTAAAAAAATTCCCAGGGCACTAAAGGTGAGATTTTATAGGCTTTGAAAGCACTTGGAAGGGTCCCAGATCTCAAAACTATCCCCAAAGGATGTAGCACCTGTAAAAGGGAGGGAGGAAAGGAAGGAAGGAAGGAGGCAGAGGGAGGGACAGGAAGGGAAGCAAGGAGGGAGGGAAGGGAAAAAAGGAAGGAAGGAAGGGGAAGGGAAAAGGGAAGGTGGGAGGGAGGGGAAGGGAAGGTGAGGGAGGGAATGGAGGGAGGGGAAGGGAAACAACGGAAGGTAGGAGGGAGGGAGAAAGGAAGGGGAAGGGAAGATGGGAAGGAGGGGAAGGCAAGGCAAGAAGGAAGGAAGGAAGGAAGGAAGGAAGGGGAAGGGAAATAAGGGAAGGTAGGAAGGAGGGAAGGAGAAAGGAAAGGGAACGGAAGATGGGAGGAAGAGAAGGCAAGAAGGGAGGGAGGGAGGAAGGAAGGAAGGAAGGGAAATAAGGGAGGGATAAAGGAAAGGGAAGATGGGAGGGAGGGAGGGGAGGGGAGGGGAGGGGAAGGCAATGCAAGGAGGAAGGAAGGAAGGAAGGAAGGAAGGAAGGACGGACATCATCCTTCTTAAGAGAACAGAGTTGTCGGTCTCGCCTCTTATTTATTTATTTTAAGAAGCAGCTGTGCCTTTTTTTTCTTTTCCTCCAGGACTTTTTAAATGGTTGCCAAGGAAACCGAGCAATGGAGAAATGGAAAGGTTAGATGGATATTGGATGAGACTGTGGTACTTGTTTCAAACCACAATTGACAGGGGCATTTGAGGAGCAGAGGGCCAAGCCAGCTGTAATTCACGTACCGTCATTCCAGCTTCTCCTCCCACCCCCACCCCCTTATTTACCTAGTGCAAGTAATTGTCTTTTAATCGCGAATCAATTATAATTCATCCTAATTAGGGGTGGGTTTTTTTCCCCTCTCCCTCTTAAAAAAGGCCCAAATGGTATGTTTCCTTTTCTTCCTTCCTCCTTTCCAATCTTTTAAGAAAGAAAGTCAATGCGTTGCGATGCTCGAAGGGCGAAAGGCTGACTTGAAAAGGAGCGGTCAGAGGCAGCCAGCGGGAGAAGGGTGAGCATTGTCAATTGGCAGGGTAGCAACATGCCAATCCCAGGGTATCCTGGCAGCTTGACTCCAGAACAAGCTATTTTTAAGTGCAGATCACTCTCGACTCATGGCCACAATTGAGCCCAACATTTCTGTCACTGAGCGAGACAGTTGTTAAATGAATTTAGCCCCATTCTACCACCTTTCTTGGCCCAGTGAATCGCTGCAGGTAGTGACTTGGGGGTTAGGAGATTCCGAACGAAGAATAAATCGGGTCTTGTGGGAATCTTGGAGATTATTTCTATGGTCATGGTCCACAAGTTTTGAAGTTGCCAAGAATAACACAGCTGGTAGGGACCTTGGAGGTCTTCTAGTCCAACCTCCTCCTCCTCCTCCTCCTCCTCCTCCTCCTCCTCCTCCTCCTCCTCCTCCTCCTCCTCCTCCTCCTCCTCCTCAAGCAAGAGGCTCTATGCCATTTCAGACAAGCGGCTGTCCAATCTCTTCTTAGAATCCTCCAGTGATGGAGCATCCACACCACTTCTGAAGGCAAGCTGTTCTACCACTTAATTGTCCCCACCGTAAGGTCCTTAAATACAGGTTGCTTCTCTCCTTGATTAGTTTCCATCCATTGCTTCTTGTCCTGACTTCAGGTGCTCTGGAGAATGGATTAGCTCTCTCTTTTTTGTGGCAGCCCCTGAGATATTGCAACACAACACTGCTATCATGTCACCCCTAGTCCTTCTTTTCAATGCATCTTGTTCTTTTTAGTTGCAAAGTCTTGTCCAACCCATCGCGACTCCATAGACAACATTCCTCCAGGCCTTCCAGTCCTCTACCATCCCCCCCGGAGTCCATTGAAGCTCATGCCAACTGCTTCGATGACTCCATCCACCTACCTCGTTCTCTGTCGCCGTCTTCTTCTCTTGCCCTCAATTGTTCCCAGCATGAGGCTCTTCTCCAGGGAGTCCTTCCTTTTCATTAGGTGGCCAAAGTCTTTGAGTTTCCTCTTCAGGATCTGGCCTTCTAAAGAGCAGTCAGGGTTGATCTCCTCTAGGACTGACCGGTTGGATCACCTTGCAGTCCAAGACTGGACATACACAATTCCTGCAACCGTTTTTTATATGTTTTAATCTCCAACCTCCCCCTAATCAAACCCCCTAGGTTAGATACCTATGGATAGTAAAAAGGTAAAGGTTTCCCTCCCACATATGTGCTAGTCATTCCCAACTCTAGGGGGCGGTGCTCATCTCTGTTTGAAAGCCAAAGAGCCAGCACTGTCTGAAGATGTCTCTGTGGTCAAGTGGCTGGCATGAAGGTGCATGGAACACTGTTACCTTTCTGTTCTGACCCCCTCCTCAGTCCAGTAATGAAAGCCGAGACAATCATAATTAGAATGTCCTTTAATAACAAGACCAGAATCTCGGTGGCTGAAAGCCAAGCAAACAAACAGATAAGGACCTTGGCAGCAAGTCAACAAACTTAGTTACGTTCTCTTTAGTCAATGTGTTGACTTCTGCAAGAAGGGCGTGTCACAAGCAGTCTTTTTTATAGTCTGGAGAGGAGCCTAATGACCATCAGCTGAGTGCAATTACCTCCTGTAATTGCCTAATTGTTCCTGATGCCAAGTAAATCTTTGATGGCATGCATCACTGCTGGCTTCTGGATCACTCTCCCTTGTCTCCTCCCCACTGGTCCAAGGCTCAGGTGCCATCTGGTGGCCAACCAGTCTCTCTGCGCCCTGCTCGGAGTTGGAACCCTGTCCAGGGTCCTCCACATCCTCCAGAGCCAACTCATAGGGCCCCTCGCTGTTGGAATCTGGTGGCAGTTCCAATGGCTCCTGCTGGGCCACAGCACTTTCCTACTAAAGGTGGTTCCTATTTTTCTACTTGCATTTATGTGCTTTCAAACTGCTAGGTTGGCAGAAGCTGGGACAAGTCACTCCATTACACAGAGCTAGGGATTCAAACATCTGAATTGCTGACCTTTCTGATTGACAAGCTCAGCGTCTTAGCCACTGAGCCACCGCATCCCTCATGGATAGTGTCCTTGCTTCTTTCCATCAAGGCCATCTTCCTTACCTCTGCATGAGGAAATGGCTCCATCAATCATGTTACGACAATGGAACCAAGCAATACACCCCTTCCAGTTACTGGGGGACATGATAGAGCTAAAGACAAGACATGATAAAGGTCAATATAGTTTAGGAACGGACTGGAGAGAATAACCAGCTCCTTTGTTGTTGCTGTTTTCTTTTCAAGGTGTATAGAGACAAGGGACAAATCTCTCGGAAACCTACCCCACAAAGTTTTCATCCACATTGACTCTTGTCTGCTAAAAGAGGGAGTAAGCGAGAATACCCAGTTAAATTTCCAGGCTTTAACTGTGCAGATTTTGGTTTCCAATTGCAGCATCAGAGCAAGGAAAGCTGATGAGAAAAAAAATCTCCTTTCCTTTCTGAAATTCCTCTTTTGAGCCCTCCCTGCTTTTCAGCTGGAGTGTCAAGATGGTATTAAGACCTACACTCTTTTCGTCCGTCCTCCTCTCCCCGTTATGACACCACAGATATCAAGGCTGATGATCTGACAGGCTCATGGGAAGAAGAGAACAGCATGAGGAAATATTAAAAGGTGACTTCTTGGCAACAAATCTGAATTGCTTTTATCCCCTAGACAAATATGGGCTGCAAAGTCCTTTTCGTGTGTGTTTCTCGCTGTGTGTTTTTAAACCTTTCTCTATAAATCATTTTCTGTCCGAATGTGCTTGGGGTTGATAAAGAGACAAACCTGGAGCCTTGGAGATCAATCCACGCTTTAAAGATTAACAAATCTAAGAATTCTTGTAGGTACCAATGCAGCTCCGCTTCTGTCTCAAGTTAAGTATTGCAATATGCATCATTGCAAGGTTTAGCTGGACATGCTTCTATGTAGTAAAGTAAGATTTTGGGGATTTTCTGTTTCCCCTTTAAATTGCATCTGTGTGTGCTGGATTGCACTCTTGGCCTGGGA